>NC_045555.1:22576352-22798852 GCF_009769535.1 Thamnophis elegans | reverse complement strand
TCCAGTTTTCTCTTTTGACTGTAGCAATCATTTTTTTTTTATAAAGTTCTTAACATCTCCGGAAATCTTTTATGATCATGATCTCTTACATTGCCCAATTAATACCACCAGCCAGTGGTGGGATGCTGCCAGTCTAACAACTGGTTCGGTGAGCACATGCTTTGTGTGCAGCACTGAAAATCGAGCATTTAGAAGCTCAGCTATTTACCTTCCAAGTCAGCAATAGTAAGTAGAACAGTGAGGGGGTGAAATCAGCTGTGCCATGCGATTGTGATGAGCTAGAAAGCAGGAAATAAAGAACAGTATAAGGTCGGGGCGAGTGGGCGAGGCCAACTGATCGTCAAAAATATTTATTTCACCCGAACCGGTCTGAACCAGCTGAATACCACCTCTGCACCAGGCTTGTAGAGCCACACTGAGGCATTTGAGATGAAACTCATCATCTAGCAGTGATGGTATTCAGCCAGATGTGTAGAGACAATCTTTATTGCAGTAACTGGCATTTGTAATGTATGTTGTCTTAATCTTATTCAGGGCAGAAAGGTCCAGAGTCTGAGCAGTGAAAAGGTGGATATATTTTTCTCTCCCTGTGGAATGAAAAAAGTTGTTTCAGAAACTGCTGTTGGTTTGTCTATCTTTAGAGCAGGGGTGTCAAACTGCATTTCTTTGAGGGCTGGATCAGCATTGTAGTTCTCTGTGGGCTGGCAGAAGGATGGGGAGCAGAGGGAAGGAGGGATGGACACCTCCTGCAGCACCTTACTGGACAAACTGGGGCACATGAAGGCCCCCTAGGCCTCCCATGTGGCCCGTTATGGCCTCCCCAGCCTCCAGAAGCACTCTGCCCCCAAAATGGGCCATGTAGAGGCCTCCCAAGGCTACCACCTGGCCCATTTTCGCCCTTCCCGGATCCATTTTTTGGATGGCAGAGTGCTGGAGGAGGCTGGGGAGGCCGAAAACGGGCCACATTTGATATTCCCAGGCTGGCCCTGTGGGCCAGATTTAAACACCCTATGAGCCAGATCCATCTGGCAGGCTTTGAATTTGACACCCCTGCTCTAGAGCATTAGAAGTGAACGGACAGTTGGACAGATTAAAAATGCCAAAAAAGGAGAATATTTGTAGCTCAAGATTGAAATGAAGGGTCCTTGGTGCTCTCTGAGCTTGGTTGTTTCCTTGCAGATGTTTCATTACCCAAAGTGGGACAGCACATTAAGTGAACCAGGCTTCCCCCCACCCCTTGAGTTCTTGTTCACAGGAACAAAAACTAATAATCATTCATACTGATGGTGGGGGGGCGCAGTGGTGAAATATAATTGTTTTTACTTCTGTGGGCATGGCTTGGCGGGGTTATGTGACTGGGTGGGCGTGGCTATGTAGTCATGTAACTGGGGGATCAAAAGACAGAAACTAACAATGTCCTGCTGGAGTGGGGTTGGACTAGACGACCTCCAGGTTCCTTATCCTCTGAAGCTGTGTTTAGTGCCAGGTTTGTAGTCCTTCCTTCCTCTCCTTTTTCCCTCCCTCCCTTTTTTCTTTTTCTTTCTTTTTCTCTTTCTTTTTCCCTTTTTTTCTTTCTTTCTTTCTTTCTTTCTTTCTTTCTTTCTTTCTTTCTCAGCAACCCCCCCCTTTTTTTGGCCTAGTAGGTCTGAAAAATGACCCCCCCACAAACACACACCCTCACGTTTCCAGAGAACCTGTAGTAAAAAAAAATGCTTAAAAGGTTTTTAAAAAAGAATTCCGAAGATCAGCTGTGCGATGATCGGAACAGATTTTTTTTTCTTTTTAACGTATTTTTTGCTACCGGTTCTGTGAATCAGTAGTATTTTTTACTACTGGTTCAGGCAAACCAGCCCAAACCGGTAGTATTTCACCCCAGGTGGGGGGTGGTGTATGTGCATGCAAGGGATGGGAGCAGGTGTATATCTCAATACATTTGAATGGATAGTAAAAATCTGTAGCCAAACTGCTTCATCATCTGCCTTTCAACACTAGCAAGACAGGCCATTTTTCATGATTTCACCATTTTGGCCAAATGAGCCCTTTTCAATTAAACAAACTCTTTGATTCCAGATGTGTGTTTATTTGCTGAAACCAGGCCAGGGGAAAAAAAATGTCTGGTTCATCTCAAACAGGAGGATTTTTTAAAAAACGAAACAAGGAAAGAAAAGGGACATTAAATATCATGCATTGTTTTGCCCCTGGCAGGAAGGAGGAAGACAAGCAGGATCCCTTGTTAGCATTGCTTCTGTGAGCGGCACCTGTCTTTTAAACTTCTTTATGTCAGGGTTCCAAATAGCATCCTCAATAAAATCAGAATCCAAGGCAAGGGGTTCCTCAAAACTCCAATTTATTAGAAGAGCCATGTTGGCACATCTGGGAAAACCTGAATCCGAAAGCTTCCAGGTTTTCCCCACCTGGTTGAAAGTTCAAGACCCTGACCAAGGACCTAAAAGTCCATCACATGGTCCAATCAGTCATTGACATGAAGGAAGATTCCTCCCATCCACATCCATCCAGGTGCGTAGACAAAGATGACCTTGGCTTTCTAAGAAGAATGTTATTATGGCTGCACATTTCCCAAGCTCCATACAATCCCCCCTTCCAGTTTCCCATAGTAGACTATATTGGAATATGGGGCAGGCTTGAGGCTCTATACAAAGATGGCTTCCAAGCCTGACATAAAGTTCTGTTCTTACCCAGGCTTCCCAAAAGCATGAAGCAAATTCCTTGTCCCGACAAAATCCCCTTTTATTAATTGACTGTGAATTCTGCTCATTCACATCCAGCAAAGTTTTTCAAGGGAGGATTTACAGTCACAGACCTTATCTGGCTTGGAGAGCTGCCAGGCCGATCTCTGCAGAACTTGGCAAGGAGTCTTGGAGACTCACGAACCAATTAAGTGAACTAATTGTCTGCTGCAAACTTCACTCTCCTTTCGCTCCTCTTTTATTACCTATGGGAGAGGCTATTCATCATCCAGCTGTGGCCTTACTTCCAAGTCGACCCCTGTTTCTTTAACGGTTCCCTTTGTCTGGCAACTCTTTTTTTATTGTCAGCAAATGTTGCCTTGTGAAACTTGAAAGCTGCATATGAGGATCAATTTTGGGTGAAAATAAGTTTGCATTGATGCAGTAATGAAAACCCCCATGCCATGCATAACTGGCAATAAAGGTATCTTTTTTTGACGTGTCTTTTCAGAAGACCTGAGGTGGGTTCTTAAGTGTCTGCCCCTTTTGAGAAAGCACCGGGGACCTTTGGTCTTCCCACCCACAGGAAGATGTCATGGGGTGAACCTGCAGAAACAATCAAAAAATCACTCGCCGAGTCTGAATTTTGCAGCTCTTGAGAAACAGAATGCACCGTGGAACAATTTTAGTCATTGCATGCCACTAAGCAAAACAGACACTTCCCATCACATCACTGAACACAAATGAATAATACACTGAAATATCAGTATATTTATTCATTTTGAGAGACAGAAGACAAGCTCTGGATCCAAAAAGACCTTGACAGACTTGAACAATGGGGCCCTATCCAACAATATAAAATTTAATGTGGAGAAAAGCAAGGTTTTACACCTAGACTTTTGCACCTAGGAAGCAGTAGCTCAGTGGCTAAGGCGCTGAGCTTGTTGATCAGAAGGTCAGCAGTTTGGCGGTTCGAATCCCTAGTGCCACGTAACAGAGTGAGCTCCGGTTACTTGTCCCAGCTTCTTCCAAGCTAGCAGTTTGAAAGCATGTAAAAATGCAAGTAGAAAAATAGGAACCACCTTTGGTGGGAAGGAAACAGTGTTCCATGTGCCTTCGGCATTTAGTCATGCTGGCCACATGACTATAGAGATGTCTTTGGACAGTGCCAGCTCTTCGGCTTTGAAACGGAGATGAGCACCGCCCCCTAGAGTTGGGAACAACTAGCACATATGTGTGAGGGTAACCTATACCTTTACCTTACACCTAGGCAGGGAAACCTGGCTGAAAAACAGTCACTGTGAGAGGGACTTTGAAGTCCTAGTGGACAATCACTTAAATATGAGCAAGCCATGTGCGACAGCAGCCAAGAAAGCGAATACAATCCTTGGTTTTATAAACAGAAGCATGGAATCAAAATCATGTGAATAACCTGAAGTATTAGTACCACTTTATAAAGCCTTAGTAAGACCACGTCTGGAATACTGGATCCACTTTGGTCACCACATTACAAAAAAGGGACTTTTGAAAAAGTGCAGTGAAGAGCAACTAAGATGATGAAAGACCTGGAGACCAAAACATGTGAAGAATGGTTGCAGGAATTGGGTATGGCTGGTCTAAAGGAAAAAAGGACTAGAGGGGACATGATAGCAGTATTCCAGTATTTGTGGGGTTGCCAACAAAGAAAAGGGGATCAACTTATTTTCTATAGCACCAGAAGGCAAGGCAAGAAATGATGGAAACTACACAAGGAGAGAAACAACCGGGAGTTAACGAGAAACTTTTTAATAGCGAGGACCAGTGGAACAATTAACCACTGCTTTCATCATTGTGGTTTTTAAAGAAAAGACTGGACAGCCACTTATCTGAAATGGTATAGGGTCTTCTGCTTGAGCAGAAAGCGGTTGGACTAGAAGACCCCCAAGGTCTCTTCCAAGTCTATTCTGATTTACAGTTTGGTGTAAATCAGAGGTGGGCCACCAATTTTTCTACTACCAGTCTTTTATGCACATGCGTATAAGCGTCCGGGTGGGTGGGCGGAGCCCTCTGCCACCGCTACTACCAGTTCGTCTGATCCAGGCCGAATCGGGAGCAACCCACTTCTGGTGTAAAGGTCATTGGCACTAGACTAAAATTGTGAACATTTTGTCCTGCCTTCTGCACAAAAGCAACTGGTCCAAAGTCACCCACTCCCAGGAAAAGTAAAGTCAAACCTTTCCCCAAATGTTGCCAAGAAAATTGCATGAACTTATGCATATAGTTACTAAGCGCTGAGACTTACCTGAAGGCATACATGCTGTATGGAAGCGCTCTTGATGGGAAGCCTGTGAAATTAAATTGGAAATCTAGAGTGGAATTTTAAGAATGGATATTTTTAACAAAATATTAGTGTGTGGCAGTAGTGGGATTCAAAAATTTTACTACCAGTTCTGTGGGCATGGCATTGTGGGTATGGCATGGGTTTGTAGGCGTGGCTTTAAGGACATGGCAGGGTACTGCAAAATCTCTGTTCCCTCCCTACCCCATTAACCATCTTTCCAGCTCTGTTCTCCTGTTCAGGGCAACGAAAGAAGATTAGCTGGGAGGCTGGGAGGCAGCAGGGGCAGGGCCAGCCTATTTGCCAGTTCTCTGAGCTACTCAAAATTTCTGCTACTGGTTCTCCAGAACTGTCAGAACTGGCTGAATGCCACCTCTGGTGTGTGGGAGAACTCATGTAAATTGCCTAGACAGAAGAGTGGGATTCAACACGAGGCCCTTTTAATTTTCATGCTATCTGTAACCATTCTAATGTGTGGCTGTGTAGTTTTGACTGACAAAGGTTTGATGCGTGATTTGGAAATTAAATAAGGAAAGCAATGTTGAATTGGCAGAGCAGGGAAACTGCAGCCAGGAATGTACCTCTAATTTAGGGCAAAGAGCAATAATGAGAGCCCATAAAAATAAATAGCCATGATGTTAAATAGACTGCAGATCATTGGCACCTTGTGACGTTGCTTAGATTGTAATGCCAGTTAAGAAACAGGGTAATAAGCAATTGCAGGTTTTACGAGGGAATTTCTCAAATATACAATTTCACTTGTTTTGGAAGGTTTGGTCGTTGCTGTGGGTGTCTCAAGGCAGAAGTCATGAAAGAAAATACTGTTTGACTTTTCTTTCTTAATCACAGTAAGGGACCAGCAATGATGTCTAGATTTTATCTCTGAATTTAGTTTAGCATGGAAAGTTACATCTAAACCAGTGGTGTCAAACTTGATTTCATTAAGGGCTGCTTCAGGGTTGTGTTTGACCTCAGGGGAGGGTGCAATGGCCAGTCAGGATTGAACTGCTGAACTGCTGGCAGCTCGCAATCAGCAGAAGTAGCCTGCAGTACTACATTCTAACCACTGTGCTACCATGGCACTGCACTTAACCCGGTTGTTAAGTGACTCCAACTTCCCCCATTGTGAGAAGGAGGGGAAAAGGGATAACATGTCCTGGAGACACAGTGGTGATCATAAATATGAACCAATTGTCAAGCATCAGAATTTTGATTACAGGAACCAGAGGTGGTATTCAGCAGGTTCTGACCAATTCTGGAGAACCGGTAGCGGAATTTTGAATAGGTTCAGAGAACCGGTAAATGCCACCTCTGACTGGCCCTGCCCCCATCTATTCTCTGCCTCCCGAGCCCCAGCTGACCAGGAGGGAATGCAGAGTTTACAGTATCCTTCCCCTGGAGTGGGGTGGGAATGTAGATTTATAGTATCCTTCCCCTGGAGTGGGGTGGGAATGTAGAGTTTACAGTATCCTTCCCCTGGAGTGGGGTGGGAATGTAGATTTTACAGTATCCTTCCCCTGGAGGGGGGTGGGAATGGAGAGTTTACAGTATCCTTCCCCTGGAGTGGGGTGGGAATGTAGAGTTTACAGTATCCTTCCCCTGGAGTGGGGTGGGAATGTAGATTTTACAGTATCCTTCCCCTGGAGGGGGGTGGGAATGGAGAGTTTACAGTATCCTTCCCCTGGAGTGGGGTGGGAATGTAGAGTTTACAGTATCCTTCCCCTGGAGTGGGGTGGGAATGTAGATTTTACAGTATCCTTCCCCTGGAGGGGGGTGGGAATGGAGAGTTTACAGTATCCTTCCCCAGGGAACTGTCCAACAAGATGCTGTAGATTCGGGTTAATGTCAGGGTTCCAAGTTACAACCCTAACGAAAGAAGACTCCGAGCAGTGGTGCAATTAAGCCAGTTCGCGCCACTACGGGAGAACCAGTTGTTAAGTTTCTGAGCAGTTTTTTGAACTGGTTGTTGGAAGAAATCATTAGGGCAGAGAACTGGCTGTTAAATTATTTGAATCCCACCACTGACTCTGAGGCTTGAGATTCCTCAAAGTTCCATTTTATTTGAGTTGTCATATTGGCATATCTGGGAAAACCTGAATCTGAAAGCTTCCAGGTTTTCCCCACCCAAAGGAAAGCCCAAGTCCCTGCCCAGCACCCACATGTCAATCACATGGCCCAATCAGGCACTGTCCCAACTGGAGACGCCTCTCAGTCACGCCAATCCAGGTGCAGGGCAGGATGACCTTGACGCTCTGAGAAAGAATGTCATTTTGACTATATCTAGCCCACTCCATATAATCCCCACTTCCAGTTTCCCACAGCAATATATGTTGTGGGCTTGAAGGCCCAATGCAAAAGATGGCTTCCAGGCCTGACAACACTCCACAGAAATACTGTAGCTTCCCTGACAGAAATGTCCGCAGGGGAATATAAGTATACTGAATTTCTACAATGTGGAACGTTAGCTCAAACGTTCCCTGATTGTAGCGTTTGATCAGGCAGAAATTCAGCTATTCACCCACACATTTTTTTACAGATATCTGAGATGGATTTGTGCTTGGACTGTGATGTTAGAAATGTCATCGCATGAGTTAGCAAGTCGGGCATAAATATGTAACTTAAAGATACCCATAGATGAAGTTCAGAAAAATTAGTGCAGGCGTTTTCAAAACCTTGATCCTTCTTGTAAAATTAGAGGACTTTTTCCTCTGTTTGACATCAATGGTTATTTGAAATAAGCGGAGGAAATAAGCAGCTATTTCAAATAGGTTATTGTCAGTGGATAAGAAATTATGAACCGGAATATCAATAACAACAAGTTAGCCAATGGGCACTTTTTGGTGACTGAGACATGGGATCTGTTGTGAGCCAAGTCAGAGGACTCGGAGCCTGGGCATGGCTCAGCTTAACTGTTCTGTGTATATAAGAGTTTCGTTGTCTTTGCTTGATTCAGCTACTTGTCCTTGCTTCTACTTCTTCTTCTTGTACTTGCTACTTCTTTTCTCTACCACATTGCAAGAGCTGCATGGGTATTGTATGCATGCATCATGTTTTATATTATTGTATATAAAAAAGTTTCTTCTATAAATTAATTCTGCTGAATTATTTGCTGATGTGCTGGCTGGATCACTACAAACTCTGACAGTTATCCTATCCAACAACATGAAATTTAATGTGGAGAAAAGCAATGTTTTACACCTGGGCAGGAAAAACTGAAGGTACAAGTACAGATTAGGCAACATCTGGCTCAAAAACAGTCACTGTGGGAGGAACCTTGGAGTCTTAGTGGACGATCACTTAAACATGACCCAGCCAAGTGCAGAAGCAGCCAAAAAAGTTAATACAATCCTGGGCTGTATAAATAGGCATTGAATCAAAATAATGTGAAATATTAGTACCGCTTTATAAAGCCTTAGTAAGGTCACATCTGGAATACTGGATCCAGTTTTGGTCATCACATTACAAAAAAAGATGTTGATATTTGGAAAAAGTACAGAGAAAAGCAACAAAGATGATTAAGGGCCTGATGACAAAAACATATGAAGAACAATTTCAGGAAATTCCTGAAGTCTCAACAACTTTTTTGTAATATAAAAATATGTACTTATATATATGAAACATGGTGTTTGTGTGTGTGTGTGTGTGTGTGTGTGTGTGTGTGTGTGTGTGTCTGTTTGTCTGTCTATCAATGGGAACATAGTACAGGTAGTTCTCAATTTATGTCGCTAAGTGAGAAATGTGTTAAGTGAGTTTTGCGCCATTTTGCTTATCAAAAGGATGCAAAAGGTGATCACATGACCCTGGGACACTGTCACTGTCATCAATAGGAATTAGTTGCCAAACATCTGAATTTTAATCACATGACCATGGGGATGCTGCAATGGTTGTAAGTGTGACAAATGGCCATAAGTCACTTTTTTCAGTGCCTCTTTAACTTTGAATGGTCACTAAGTGAAATGTGGTAAGTTGAGGACTTACCTGTGTTGTTGTTAGTTGCTAAGTCATGTCCAACCCATAGTGACCCCATGGACAATGTTCTTCCAGGTTTTCCTGTCCTCTACCATCCTCTGGAGTCCATTTAAGCTCATGCTGACTGCTTCAGTGACTCCATCCAGCCGCCTCATTCTCTGTTGTCCCTTTCTTCTTTTGCCCTCAATCCTTCCCAGCATAAGGCTCTTCTCCAGGGAGTCCTTCCTTCTCATTAGGTGGCCAAGTATTTGAGTTTCCTCTTCAGGATTTGGCCTTCTAAAGAGCAGTCAGGGTTGATCTCCTCTGGGACTGACTGTTGGATCACCTTGCAGTCCAAGGGATTCGCAAGAGTCTTCTCCAGCACCAGAGTTCAAAGGCCTCCTGAAAGGCTCCTCTCCTAACTTAAGAAAGTGGAGACTCTTGAAATGGATTATTTCAAAAGGAACCTTTAATTAAGAAGGAAGGAAACCATTAGAGGCAAAGCAACATCTGAATCCCCTTAGGCAATGCAGGTAGAATTAAAGCAGTAGTGACCCCTCCCATGCAAATTCTAACCAATACACAAGTGTGAAGATGTTTCCTTTATCAACTGTCCTGAAAGCCGAATAAACATACATTCCCATGGCTATCTTCCATTGGGCATTAAAGTAAAACACCTCACACAGCCATCATAAACATTCCCCAAAAGATGGTGTGATCTCCGGCCTTTCGGGGCGGGAAACCAATTGTAAAATATCAGTTGTCACAGGCATTGCCAATAAATTGATTCCAAGCCCCCCCTCCTCCCAAATGAATGGCAGTATCACGACACCTCCATTCTTTGGCGCTCAGCCTTTCTTATGGTCCAACTTTCACATTGCAACTGGGAAAGCCACATGTACAGGAAAGCCTACCTGTATACATTGAGTAAACCTCTCATCCCTCCTACAAGCTAACTCTGGAAGTGAAGATACAAGCTGCAGGCATGTTGACTAGGAAAGGGTACAATCCAGATCTTTCGCATTCAACTGTCAATCAAAGTTCATCCCCTCTTACTTTTAACCCCTCTAAGAAGCAATCACCAGTCTTGAATTCATTTCATCTTCTTCCTCAACAGGTTTAAGGGATTCACAGTAAACCCTTGTCATTTCTGACTCTGATAAACAAATTACACACTGCCCTTAATTTATCTTTGGGTGCTATACTTGGCTCATACTAAGCTGAGCCAAGAGTTAATAGAAGTCTGAACACATTTTTCATGCATACAGTAGGTTGTTTTATCTAACTTTGGTAAATATCCACAAATGAAATGTAGAATGCTGTAGGTTCGAATGGTGTGTTTTAAGTTACCAAGAATATCCCTTGTCTCAGTTAAAAGGAAAATGTATCCTCTTCCTCAGCTGGTGCATAAATGTAATCTATTTCTCTACAAAGTCCGTGCTCAGGATCATCCTTCCTTCCTTCCTTCCTTCCTTCCTTCCTTCCTTCCTTCCTTCCTTCCTTCCTTCCTTCCTTCCTTCCTTCCTTCCTTCCTCCCTCCCTCCCTCCCTCCCTCCCTCCCTCCCTTCTTCCTTCCTTCCCTCTTCCTATCTTCCTTCCCACATCTTCCTCCCACCCTTCTCCTTCCCTCCTTCCTTCTTTCCTTCCTTCCTATCTTTCTGACCCAGCTCACTACTTAATGTGACTCCAGATAGCTTACAGGTGGCATAAAAACATAAATAAAAGCATTTTTTTATTTAAAAGCATTACAATTAACAACAAATAAAACTTAAAAACCAAGAGCACTGATGGTCCAAGTGTGGTTTTTTGTCTGCCACTCACCAACAATGGTTAAATCTCCACCAGCAATTTGGCACCTAGATCAGCATAGATTAACTCCAAGGTTTAACATCAGAATAACAATCAAGTAAACAATACCCCAATCAAGAAAGTGCCAAAGAAGCTAACAGCAAACAGCCCAACCAAAGAAGCTCTGAGACCATACCCACCAACACTGACAGAGCAAGCCCCTAGAATATAAACTCAAAGCAAACCCTATGCCTTACTAGCTCTGATGATGTTACCTAGTTGAGTTATGAAACATCTGCAAGAAAACAAGCAAGCTAAGAGAGCACCAAGACCCCTCACTACGGAAATGAGTTGCTGTCGAGATTTACCAGATGTGTTGAGAACTTTGATCTTTATACTGTAAATAATATTTTAGACCAGAGGTCATCTAAAACAGAGGACTCCAACCTTGGTATTGTGAACTTCAACTTCCAAAATTCTCCAGCCAACATGGATGGCTGGGGAATTCTGGGAGTTGAAGTCTACAAGCCTTAAAGTTCCCAAGGTTAGATGTATGCAAAACGTAAAAAAAATATGTAATGCATTAGACCTAGATTGCACAAACTAGCATGATTACTGGCACATGTTGGAATTTAATTTGACCATACTTTTGTTGTTGCTAAAGCTGTGCTAGATTCTACTATACAACTACATTGTTAGGAAGGAAGGAAGGAAGGAAGGAAGGAAGGAAGGAAGGAAGGAAGGAAGGAAGGAAGGAAGGAAGGGACAGACCCTCATTCCTTAAAATGATGTTTCTTCAAATGTTTAAGCAAGCCATTTAAGCAAGGTTATTATGCCAGTCCATACCTGGAAAGTATGGCAAATTATGAATTGCTATTTCAATCCTCTTTTAATAGGAAAAGAGTAGATTGTAATGAAAAATGAAAAATGTACAAAGTTCAGATGAATGATGCAGCCATCAGCAAGTATCATTCTCAAAGAAAATGTCAGCTTGTTTTCTTGTCGCCTAAATCATGATGGTGTGTTCACAGTTGTGCTTGTCTAAAGAGTTCAATCAGTTGGGTCCAACCAATTCTTCTTCTTCTTCTTCTTCTTCTTCTTCTTCTTCTTCTTCTTCTTCTTCTTCTTCTTCTTCTTCTTCTTCTTCTTCTTCTCCTTTTCTTCTTCTTCTTCTTCTTCTTCTTCTTCTTCTTCTTCTTCTTCTTCCTCCACCGCCGCCGCTGCCGCCGCCGCCATATCAATCATCGGACGTCAGTGAACATATTGGCAATCCTAGTTTAATCAAAAGCCACATGAAAAAGTGCTGCTGAGTTTTGTCAAAACTGATCCCTTGGCTTTTGAAACCATGATGTGGCTTCAACCAACTAGTTTTCTTAAAAGCTGCTAGGCATTCTGACCTCTGAAACATCAAAATACTAGAGTGATCAAGCTGAAGGTTTTCTTCACTCAGTATTGACTATTCGGTCAATCCTAATTTTGAGGGCCAGGGTGGCTCAGTGGCTAAGATGCTGAACTTGTCGATCAGAAGGTTGGCAGTTCAGCAGTTCGAATCCCTAGCGCCACATAATGGAGTGAGCTCCTGTTACTTGTCCCAGCTTCTGCCAACCTAGTAGTTCTAAAGCATGTAAAAAATGCAAGTAGAAAAATAGGGACCACCTTTGGCAGGAAGGTAAGAGCATTCTGTGTGCCTTCAGCATTTAGTCATGCCAGTCATCTGGCCATGGAGATGTCTTCGGACAGCGCTGGCTCTTCGGCTTTGAAACAGAGATGAGCACGGCCCCCTAGAGTTGGGAACGACTAGCACATATGTGCGAGGGGAACCTTTACCTTTAGCTTAATTTTGAATCACCTTCAGATCTACAACAGTTTGACACTATTGTTCTATGCTCTATAGGAGCAACCGAAAGACTTTTTTCAAAATATTTAAAGAGTGGGACACATGTTTACGGGGACGCAGCTGCCGATGAAGGAAATGTGCTTATATCTGCCAAGAGTTAGAATTAAGCATGTCATTTGATAAATAGGAGCCCATTTTTCAAAAAAAACCTTTGTGTGTCTGAAGAAGAGCTTACGGGGAGAATGGAAGCCAAATCTCTTTGGAAGTTTTATGTAACTAAAATCCAGCAGAAACTCAGTTTGGAGCAAGATCTCGGAGACAAATGGTGAAGGGCAAAAGGCCCAGAACAGATGCATTAATAATCCCTATAAAGCAATGGTAGCCAACTAATTTGAGATATAAAAGGAAACCATGAGTTTAAACTTTCCTGTATTTTGAAGATGCACAGTTCCATCGATAAGTGCAGGAAATATTAAACCACCCCATTAATGCCCAAGGAAAACAATAAAATATCTAGAGATCTTATTTCAGGCTGGTTTTTTTTTAATTTTTGCTTTCTAAATGGAATCCATTATCGGATGTGGGTGATTGTAAAGACTTGCTATACATTTTAAGGTTCCTCTTATGCTTTTTTTTTAAATTGCCCACCATAATCGAGTTGTGAGAAGTTGAAAACATGTGATCCAGGGCTGGGCTTGAAATTTTTTAGCAAGGGGTTCTTTGCCCAGTTCTTTGCTGAGTGGGCATGGCCATGCTGGGCGTGGCCTAGTCGGCCCCAGGCACCACAGTTGGGGGGGGGGTTGCCCTCCCTGGGTTCCGAAAGCTTTCTTCGAGCCTCCAGGAGGGTGAAAACAGCTTCCCCAGGCTCTGGAGGCCCTCTGGAGGCTGGAAACAGGTCAATTTCCAGCCTTCCTGAACTTCCAGTAGGCCAATTTTTCGACCTCTCCAAGCCTCTGCACAAATTCTGCACTTCTTTGAACTAAAGTTTTTTTTCCCCCTTGCAAATTCATTCACAACTGTGTATTCTTGGAATTGCTATTTAACATTTGTCTATTCATCTTTAGTCTCTATAATTATTTTTACAAATATATGTAATACAGCTTGGGTCATTTTCTTGCCTCCATCTTATTTTACAACTATCTTTCACCTTCTATCTTCTCAACCTCCCTTCTCTACCTTCTTATTTCCTCCTCTCCTTCCTCCTTTCTTCTTCCCCTCTCTTTCCCCTCTCCTCCTTCCTTCTCCTCTTTCTTACCCTGTCTCCTACTCTTAATTCCCCATCCTTACTTTCTCTGCTTTACCCTTTCTTCTTTTCCCTCATCATCTCCCCTCCTTTACGTTGTTGTCCTTGCTTATTTACTTTCTCTAATGGGCTCTCAGGGTGGCATTTCAGCAATCCCAACTTTATATTTTCATACAAATAATTTACATTTTATTTCTAATTCCGCTTATATCATTTTTCCATTTATATACTTTTATTTTAATGCTTTCTTATTCCCCTCCTAATTTAATAATGTGACATCTGAGTTATTTATTTCATGTTTTGTTCCTTTCTCTTTCTATTTTTATCTCTTTTCAAGCTAATCATAAACTCACCCCCATGTCCTGTAGTACACTGATTCCTCTTTGTCCTTTATTTTCAATGTCAACCTGTTCATTTCTGCACAATCTAGTTCTTTCGCATGCCTTGCACTTACCTGCATCCAGAATGGGCCGTGTGGGGACTCCTGGGAGGAGAGGGGCAGCATGGGTGGGGCCAGCCAGGAGTAGGATTTGGAGGTTCTCTTAACTGCACAGAATCTTAGCTAGAGGCTCTCCCGAACCCCTGCAAACTCCTTGCAGCCCACCCCTGATCTATCTTGGGCCAATTAATACAGATGAAAATGAATGCAGACGTTGTAGTTTCCCAGGAAGTATCTTTAAATGCCGGAAGCAGATTTTGGATCAAGGGCTGTTTTTTGTGTGTTTGTGTTGAAATAAGTTTTGCCTTGGATTGCTTTGTTTTAAAGCCTCAAAGATTTGCATCCAACACATTCCATGTAATGCTAGGTTTAGAATTGGAAAGAAATTTGTATTCAAGCAATCTGATCCTTCTCTAATATTGGTTAAAGAAAGAAACTTCACCAGTTCACATGTAAGAAATTGAAACAATCTCTGCCATATAGGAGCCTTGGAAGATAAATTGGATTCTAAAGAGGTAAAGCAATCCAGTTGGTGAAATTTATGTAACCTTATCCTATCCTCTTTCCATACGTCTTGATTAAAAAAAGTTTACAGTGATCCTGTCCACTCACTAAGAGTAAGAAAATAATTCCTATTTTACCTTCTATTGCCATCTGAAGTTGAGCTCTGGACCATTCTGAACACAGGTGGTATTCAGCCGGTTCGGACCAGTTCACCTGAACCGGTAGTGGAAATCGTAGGTGATTTACTAGCCAGGTATTTTTTAAAATAGGTGTATGGGGGAAAGAGAGAGAATTTGCTAAAGCTATTCTCAAAGCTGTACTTGTATTCTACTTCCGTTCGACTGCTAAATCAATTGGTAAAATTTATTTAAATTATCCTATGATATACAGCTAAAGGGACTAGGTATGTTTAGACCAGGGGTGTCAAATTCAAGGTCTGTGGGCCCAGTCTGGAAAAAATCAAGAACTAGCTTGTGGTGCCTCTGCCAGCAAAAACGGAGCAGCAGAGGGCTGCAGGAGGTGTCACGGCTGAAAATGGAGCTTAGGTGGGCCGCACACGGCGTCTCTGAGCTCCATTTTCACTGGCAGAAGCCTGCAGGAGGCCATTGCATCCAAAAATGGAGTCTCGATGAGTGACACCGAGCTGGCCATGCCCCCCAGCCCCCCAAGGCAAACACAACCCTGGAGCACCCCTCAATGAAATCGTGTTTGACACCCCTAGTCTAGACTAACAAAGAGAAGGATTAATGTTGACATGATAGCTATCTTCTGGTACTTGAGAGGTTGTCACAGGGAGGAAATAATTTCTGTTTATATATAGCATCACAGAGAAAACAAAGAATACAGTCACCATGTGCTTTACTGCTCAACTGCTTAACAAGAAACTTTACTTAGAACAAAAGAGCATAAAGTATATACCATAGATCCAAACTTCTTTAGAGAATTCCCTGAGATATTGGAAAACTGCTATCACATCTCCCCTAGTCCTTCTTTTCATTAAACTAGACATACCCAGTTCCTGCAACTGTTTTTCATGTTCCAGTCCCCTATCAGTGCTGGGATTCAAGTTTTTATACTACCGGCTCTCTGGGCGGGGATTGGTGGGTGTGGCATGGCTTGGTGGGCATGGCAGGGGAAGGATACTGTAAAATCTCCATTCCCACTCCACTCCAGGGGAAGGATACTGCAAAATTCTCCCAATCAGCTAGAAGGCAGAGAATAGATAGGGGTGGGGCCAGTCAGAGGTGGTATTTACCAGTTCTCCAAACTACTCAGAATTTCTGGTACAGGTTCTCCAGAACTGGTTAGAACCTGCTGAATACCACCTCTGCCCCATATCATCTTTGTTGTTCTTCTCTGCACTCTTTCTAGAGTCCCAACTTCTTTTTTACACTGTGAATGCAGTATTCCAAGTGTGGCCTTACCAAGGCATAATAAAGTGGTATTAATGCTTCACCTGATCTTGATTCTATCCCTCTGTTTATGCAGCCTAGAACTGTGTTGGCTTTTTTGGCAGCTACTGAGTGAGAACTGAAGAAAGAACTGCATCAGGCCTTCTTGGTTATCCAATGGCATGAGTTGTTATCATTTTTTCTCCTGTATTGGACTGTGTGTATCATTTCAAGAGACTTGATTTAACAGATTATAAAAGGAAGCTTGCAAAGCAATAAATCCAGGATAATCAAAACATTGCCTCTGCAGTGATAACGGTGAGGTTAGCATTTAGGGCCCAGAGGAAAGCAAAGGGAGTCGCTTCTTATTTGATCCAAATCTTGCGATGGGATGGCCGTCAATACTTGAGATTTGCGGAATTCTTATAGTAGGAATGTGACTGATTTCTGGTATGTAGAAGACAGCTGGCTCCCATTTATAGTTATTTCTTAAGAAATGAAGGATATAAATATTGGCTTTTTGAAAGAAAAAAATGGATTAGTCCTTGAGTATTTGAAAAAGCTCCAATAATTATTTTATGAGCTGGAAGAAAGGGTGCTGGTAACTTAGTTATTATACCAATTATTTATTATCAATGAAGGTTTTTGAACAAATCATGAATGAAATAGAGAGGATGAGGTGATTAGCCAGTCAGAATTTACTGATGCGTATACCAATCAATCAATCAATCAATCAGAATAGAGCTGGAAGGTAATTTGGGGAGCCTCTAGTCCAACACTGCTCAAGCAGGAGACCCAATAACATTTCACACAGATGGCTGTCCAGTCTTTTCTTAAAAACCTGCAGTGATGAAGCACCCCAACTTCTGAAGGCAAGCCCTTCCACTGGTTAATTGTCCTCACTGTTATGAAGTTTCTCCTTAGTTACAGATTGCTTCTCTCCTGGATTAGTTTCCATCCATTGTTCCTTGTCCTGCCTTCTGGTGTTTTGGAAAATAAGTTGATCCCCTCTTCTCTGTGGTAGCCCCTCAAATACTGGAATACTGCTATCATGTTACCCCCAGTGCCCCTTTTCCGTAGATTGGCCAGACCCATCCTGCAATTGTTCTTCATATGTTTTTGTCTCCAGGCCTTTAATAATCTTTGTTGCTCTTCACTGCACTTTTTCCAAAGTCTCAACACCATTTTTGTCAACATCTTTTACCATGTTCAAACCTGTGGAATATTCAGAAGAAGGGCAAACCCATATGCATGGTGACATCTTAAACTGCGTGCACCGGAAATGCGGACATAATGCACATATCTTGCTGAATTGGTTAGCTCAGAAAACAAAATTGTGCCTATAAAATTGAGTAAAAACGAATCTGACAGAATCATGCCTTCCTGAAGTAGGAAGGTGCTTTTTGATAAATTGCACTAGCCTTATTGATTATTATTTTTTGTTGGTGTTGCTCTAGGATAATTCCAATTTGTAGTCTAATTTCCTTTTTCAGGGAAGAAAAAAAAAGCAGCAGCAGCAGCATTTCCATTGTTACCATGTTGTTCCACTGGGTTTTTATGTCTTAGCAGCCTCTCAACTTTCATGAAGTTGGTAGCCTATTTTAATTCCAAAATAACTCAGTTATTGAAGTTGCATGACTTCTTGTGTATTCCAGAAATGAACACAAGGGAATATCCTGATACCCTTTGCTAAGCTAATCAGAGGTCTGTTTACTTATCTTTAAGTGGTTCTGATGGTTCACCAGACCAGAAATCCATGGATCTGTATTGGAATTTTGCTCTTGGCAAACATTTGTTACCGAAATGCCACTTAACAGATGATCCAAATCAAAGCTCTGGCAATCCCCAGATTATTTTTTATATCTCTGTTTTATTTACTACTAACTACTAATCCTATTAATATTGTTTCACCAAGGTAACCTAAAGGCAAACTTCACAGATGCCTAGTGATTCTAAATAAGAGGGAACCCTTTGGGACTCAGTGGCAATTATATGAGTTCAACCAAAAGTTTTTTGATTGTCCAAAGGCTTTTGTTTGTTCAACTTTGTGAATTGCTTTCTTCACAAGAAAGTAGATCAATTTGTAGCCGTTGATACAAATACCCCCAAAAAGTATGCAGGGCACTTTCTGTGTCCTTAAATGTGGCTTCAGAAATAAAAATTGTGTTCGATAGTAGTTATTAAAAAATTAAATTAAAAAAAATACCTTAATTATCTCATTTTACAAACCCCTAAATAAGGCCTAACATCATGGATAAGAATGGAATGGAATAGAATAGAATAGAATAAAATAGAATAGAATAGAATAGAGGTCAGGGTTCCAAATAGCATCCAAAAGTAAATCAGAGTCCAAGGAAAAGTATTCCTCAAAGTTCCAATTTATTAAGAGAGCCATGTTGGCACATCTGGGGAAACCCAAATCTGAAAGCTTCTTGGCTTTCCCCACCTAGTTGAAAGTTCAAGATCTTGCCCCCCACCCACAAGTTCATCACATGGTCCAATCTTCCACTGCCATACTGGCAGTTCCACCTTTCCAGTTCCGGTTAGGTGCAGAGGTACAAAGACAAAGGATGACCTTGGCTTTCTAGAAAGAATTTTGTTATGGCTCCATAGTATCTCACTACTTACAATCCCCCTCCCATTTTCCCACAATAGAATATGCATAGCAGAATAACAGAATGTGTGGCAGGCCAAAGACCCAAAAGAAAAGATGGCTGCAAGACTGCAAATAGTTATCCAATTTCTTCTTAAAAACTTCCAGTGTTGGAGCATTTACAACTTCCGGAGATAAACCGTTCCCCTGATTAATTGTTCAAACTATCAGGAAATTTCTTCTTAGTTCCAGTTGCTTCTCTCCTTGTTTAGTTTCCACCTGTTGCTTCTTGTCCTATTGTCAGATGCTTTGGAGAATATCTTGACCCCCTCTTCTTTGTGGCAGACCCTGATAATAAGTAAGAGTTGATGATTTCAGTCATTATGATAAGAAGGATAAAATACCTCAAATGAGAAGTTGGTAGTAATCTGGGCAGAAATAAATCAATTAAACTTGGTATATGTGAGGGGGTCTGGTGATTTGAGGCACTGTCTTTCCCTCATCACTTCTAGCCATCATATTAGATCTGGTAGGAGGGATACATGTGGGTCCCATGTCTTCTGGAGTGTCATCTGGCCAGACCCAGTAAGAGAGACTTCTTGGACATGGCCCTTGCCCATGGCATCATCATTCCCACACAGACTGGATTGGCTCTGCACCTGCTGGCATTTTGTAAGGTCTTCAGGACTAGGTTGCCATGAATGAGGGTTGGAATATGTGGCATGGAAGGAGGTTCATGTGGTTAAGAACCCTGGCTAACAATCAGCAGGTTTGTGTTTGAGACCCACTTGCTGCCGTGTGGCAGAGTGAGTTCCCATCACTCCCTCCAGCTCCTGTCGACGCAGCAGTTCGAAAGTGGGTGACTATGAGTAGATAAATAGGTACCATTTCAGTGGACAACGTGACGGGGGCATCAAAGGAGCCCTCAACTGGGTGTCCCCTGGGCAACGGTGATGTCAGTGGCTGAGCCCTTCACTATCAAAGCTCTTTACTTTCTGGCATGGAAGTATGGTATGGTATCTATGGCAGAGCATGTGAAATTGCTATGCTGATATTACTTTGATGACTTTTTAGTTTTATGCATGTATGTATGTACATATGCATGTATGCATGCATTTCTCCTTAGTTCCAGGTTGCTCCTCTCCTTGATTAGTTTCCACCTGTTGCTTCTTGTTCTGCCCTCAGGTGCTTTGGAGAATAGCCTATGCATGCATGCATTCATTCATTCAATCAATCAATCATAGTCAATGACTTAGTCAATGACTTTGAGTGGCTTACAATTTAAAATTCACTTCAGTGCAATTCATTTATTGTGATGTTGTTTTGGACGTGGGCTGCTATGGGTTCGTCCAGGTTCAGGAGAACCCGTGGTTAATGTTATAGCTGATTGCGAGAACCTCCAAATCCCACCCTTGGCTGGCCCCGCCCATCCCCTCCCCCCATCCCCTCCCCCCCCAAGGAGTCTCCATGAATTTTGGATGTGAGGTAAGTCCAGGGCCCATGCGAAAGCTTGGAGAGGGGGAAAAATGGGCCTCCTGGAAGTTCTGGAAGGCTGGAAAGAGGCCCATTTCAAGCCTCTGGGGGGCTTCTGGAGCCCAGAGGAGGCAGTTTTCACCCTCCCAGAGGCTCGAGGTAAGCCTCCGGAGCCTGGGGAAGGAGAAAACACGCCCCCCTGATGAGGTGCAGGAGGCCAACTAGGCCATGCCCAATGTGGCCACGCCCACCCAGCAAACAGGCAGAGAACCTTCTGCTGAAATGTTTGAAGCCACACCTGTGTTGTTTATGATATTTAAAATTGTTGTTAGCTACCCAAAGTCATGATTTCGAAATGGACACAACAATTACACTGAATTAATTAAAGCATAAAATATGTGTAAAGTTGAAAATATGAAAAGTAGCCTTAAATTCCTTGAGAGCCTATTGTAGGGATGAAAATGAAGCTAGATTTGGAAGTTAATGGTAGTAATATGCCCTCTAGATAGCAAGATGGCATTGGTGCTAATTTCTCCTTTCCAACATCCCAAAAATCAGCAAGGTCTGTGTGTGTGAAGCGTAAGGACTTCTCCTACATTTATATAAAGTTCTACACAACACTTTCAATAAAAGAGGACTGTGTTTCATTATAATTGACTATATATAATCTATGTAGGTAAACAACTCGTTCATAAGTCATGAGTAACATCCTCTCTTCAATCCCCTGAGTAATTGGAACCATAAATTTATATTTCCAGTGTTGAAGGATGAGCGACTTAGCAATAAAAAGGGCATAGAGGTTTCGTTTTTGTTATTCAGTCATTAATTCTCAGGCATTAGATATACAGGTTAAAAATATGGATGTCTGAAGATGGTAGACCTTGTCTCAAAGTGTTTACAGCTATGCTGATTAAAGAAGAATGGAGGATTTGAAAGGACCTGACTGACAGCAGACACATTGACTTCTCCCAACAAGGAAGTTTGAAATGTGATTAGAAATGCAATTACTCAACTTAGATACTGCCCTAAAGTACTCCTTGCCAACAAAAGTCCATATAGTCAAGGCGATGGTTTTCCCAGTTGCAACTTATGGCTGTGAAAGTTGGACCATAAGGAAGGTTGAGTGCCAAAGAATTGAGGCCTTTGAATTATGGTGCTGGAGAAGACTCCAGAGAGTCACTTGGACTGCAAGGCAATCAAATCAGTCAGTCCTAGAGGAGATCAACCCTGACTGCTTTTTAGAAGGCCAAATCCTGAAGATGAAACTCAAGTACTTTGGCCACCCAATGAGAAGGAAGGACACACCGGAGAAGAGGCTAATGCTGGGAAGGATTGGGGGCAAAAGAAAGGGATGACAGAGAATGAGTGGCTGGATGGAGTCACCGAAGCAGTTGGCATGAGCTTAAATGGGCTCCAAAACACGGTAGAGGACAGAAAGACCTGGAGGAACATTGTCCATGGGGGTCGTGATTTGTTGGACATGACTTTGCAACTAACAACAAACTACAACAAAGGTGCTGCCCAACTCCATACTAGCTCTTGATGGTGTACAGTAAAACCCAGTATCAAAAAGTACCATATAATAAAGTAATACAAAGGATGAAGAACAAGAATAGATGATGAATCCTAACATCCAAAGCCCCAAACAAAGGCCCCAATCACCCTTCTGAAGGCATGGGAAGGGAGTCAGGTCTTCAAGTCCTCCAGATCAATGTGCAGCAGAAGCCAAAAAAGCCAATGCAGTCCCTAAGTTGCATTAACAGAGGGATACAATCAAGATCAAGTGAGGTACTAATATTACTCTATAAAACCCTAGTAAGACCACACCTAGAGTACTGCATCCAGTTTTGCTCCCCACACTATAAAAAAAGATGTTGAGTCTCTAGAAAAAAGTCAGAGGAGAGCAACCAGGATGATTAGGAGACTGGAGACTAAAACATATGAACGGTTGGAGGAACTGAGCATAGCTAGTCTAGTGAAGAGAAGGACCAGGGGAGACATGATTGCAGTCTTCCACGGAGAGGAGGGGTCAAGCTATTTTCTAAAGCACCTGAAGGCCAGACAAGAAATAATGAATGGAATTTGACCAAGGAGAGATTCAACCTAGAAATAAGGAGGAACTTTCTGACAGTGAGAACAATCAACCCATGGAACAGAATTTGCCTTTGGAAGTTGTAGGAGTTTCATCACTTGAGACTTTCAAGAAGAGACTGGATTGCCATTTGTCAGAAATGGTGTAGGGTCTCCTGCTTGAATGGGGGGTTGGACTAGATGACCTACAAAGTCCCTTCCAACTCTGTTAATCTATTAATCTTTAAACCAAGGTGGCTCAGTGGTTAAATGCAGCACTGCAGGCTACTGCTAGATCAGCAGTTCAGCGGTTCAAATCCCACCGGCTCAGGGTTGACTCAGCCTTCCATCCTTCCGAGGTGGGTAAAATGAGGACCCAGATTGTTGGGGGCAATATGCTGACTCTCTGTAAACCGCTTAGAGAGGGCTGAAAGCCCTATGAAGCGGTATATAAGTCTACTGCTAAGTCTACTGCTATAATCTGTTATGAGCCATCCAGGGGTCTGGAGGAACCTCAGCCTTGGAGGACAGGCATTGCAATGTTCTTCCCAAGTCCCCAAAAGGAGACACTAAGGGAATTGCCCCACCATTTCTATCATCTCTTGCTGGCTGGGGAAACATCATGGGAGATAGGTGATCCATCAGATTTGTCAATTTGTCTAACATTACAAAAGAGAAGAGAAATGAGAAATGTAGACTTGACAGTCCCAAAAAGATGGGACAGACCAAAAGAGTTATGTTGGCCAACAGAAAATGTCCAAAAATCCATATTTAGGGCAATATTTTTTTATTAAGCTTTCTCAAATCTCACAAATTGTGTGCAAGTTTCCATGTTTTCCTCATCAGATGAGATAGTAAATAAAGTAGAGTGGGAAGCCAATCCATGAATCTTCTTTTGATGAGGGATTAATAGAATGTGGAAGCAGAGAGCAGATAGAAATTGGACTTTAGGTGCTGAGATTGTCAATGAAAATAACTTTGCTTATAACATTAAATAGTGTTATAATTAATTGTGTATCTTCCATTCTGCACTACTTGAAATTCACATTAAATAATTTGAATTTCAAGCAGTGCAGATTTGAACCTACACAATATTCAAAATGCAGATCAAGGCACACAGACTTTCTTAGTTATTTGTTTGTTTCTTTGGATTGGTTGGGTGCTTGGTTGGTTCATTATTTACAGCCCACTTTTATTATTTTTTTATAAATAACTCAAGGCAGTGAACAAATCTAACACATCTTCCTCCTCCTCTTATTTTTCCCAAACCAATAACCTTGGTAGGTGGGTTGGGCTTAGAGACAGTGAGTGTCCCAAAGTCACCCAGTTGTCTTTCATAACTAAAGTGGGACTATAACTCACGGTCTCCCAGTTTCTAACCTGGTGCCTTAACCATTAGACCAACCTAGCTCTCTTCTTCGCTTCCTCCTTTTTTCTGTATTAAGTTTATAAGTGAACTTTTCAAAAGCAATGTGAGCATTGATTTAAATCTCTGCATTCCAGTGCCAACCCTATTAGTAGTAATCTGCATTTGCTTAGCTTTAGACAGACACAGGCATTTTATAGAGTGATAAAAATGGAGGTAACATTTAATTAAACACCCATCAATAGAAACATTAGATTTCCAGCTTATGATGAATGATAACAAGGAAGTGTTTTCCTGTTTGCAGTGCCATTTAAGCAGTTGGCTGTAGTCACTGGAACAATGTAATGACTAATCACACTATGAAGTCACCCTTTTGTGGTTTTCGGAGAGATGCTAGCCATTTTCTCATACCGTAGACACCATGAAACTCAAAAAGAACACAAAACAAAAGATGTAATTAATGGCTCAGTTGTCTTCTCCCAGGCTTAAAGATCTAAAGGTGGAAAAGTGTATTGATGATAATGGAGTTTCAACCGAGTGTTTTGCATTCCCATGAAGGTGTCACCAAAGAGGACAAACCCATCATTATTTTCCAATGTGATGACGGAGAATAGGAAATCCGCCACATTTGTTTGGCAGGAAAAGAAAATGGAAAGAATCCCGACATTGGAATCAAGTTGGTATTTGGTGATAAAGCACATCCAAACCAATTGTCATGCTTCAGAGGTCAATTCTGAGAGTCTGCTGTAAGTGGAAAGGGTAAAGTTACTGTTTTCCCATGACTGGATGCCACAACAATCCAGTGATACATGAAATTCGGATCCAGCATGAGAGGAAGAGTTTTAGCAGAAATGCTGTCATGGGTATGTAGTTGGCAGAACTCAAAAAATTAAAACATACTACAGTAAATGCTTTTAATAAAACCTACATATGCTCAAAAGCATCCCCCTTCCAAACCTTTTGGGTACCAGGGACCAGTTAGTTAGTTAGTTTACTTTATTGGTATAGGCAGTGGTGGGTTCCTACTAGTTTGGACCAGTTCGGCTGAACCAATAGTAGTTTGGCAACCTGTGTCGCTGGAACCGGCTGTGACCCAAGCCTGCCATGCCCCCAAACTGGTTCTCCTATGGCAGAGCCATCTTGATTTTCAGCTTTGTGCATGCACAGAACAATTTTTATTGCAAAAATTTATTTTTCCCTTTTTTTAATGTTTTGCGCATGCACAGACCTATTTATGTGCAAATGTGCATGCATGCCAAACTGGCAGTAATACCAGCAGCAACCTACCCCTGGGTGTAGGGTTTCCTGCCTAAGCAGCGGGCTAGACTAAAAGACCTCCAAGATTCTTTCCAACTCTGCTATTCTATTCTATTCTATTCTATTCTATTCTATTCTATTCTATTCTATTCTATTGTCATTGCACCTCGTACAACGAAATTAAATGCCATTTTCGATGTACATTATAACTATAAAAATAAAACACAAACACACATCCTTCACAACTGAATTGAAAACCCCTGATATTGCATTAGTATTGCATTCTACAGAAGAATTCAATATAGTTACTGCCCTGAGATAGAAGCTGATTTTCAGCCTATTTGTTTTTATTATCCTGTACCGTCTGCCAGATGGTAAAAGTTCAAAAAAAGGGTGCCCAGGATGAGATGGATCTTTAAGAATGTTTTGAACTTTCTTAAGGCAGCGAGAGCTATAAATCTCTTCCAAAGAGGGGAGAAGCAACCAATGATCCTCTGGGCAATGATGTTGACCCTCTGGAGTGCTCTGGAGTGCTCTCCTATCTGCCACTGTGCAATTGGCAAACCATACACAGGTGCAGTAAGTTAAAATAGTCTCTAAGGTCACCAGCAATTTTTCAATCAGTTGTTGTTTCCTGAGAAGTCTCAGGTGTATAATCTCTGCTGGGCCCTTTTGACCAGTGCTGCAATGTGAGTTGCCCCAGGTCAGGTCCTCTTTTATGATAACACCCTTAAACACAAACTTAAAACTGGCCACTTGCTCCACTCGGTCTCCATTGATAAGCAAGGGCTGGATGTCTGATCTATTCCTTCTATAGTCCACTATAAGCTCCTTGGTTTTATTGGTATTAAGGGCCAAATTATTGTTCTGTGGAAATAAGTGTTTCCATGGACTGGAGGGGACGTGGCTTCACATGCTGCCTGCATCCCACGGATGGGGCTTTGCTTGTTTGCGTGGCTTAGTTTCTGGAATACCATGGCCCGGTGCCGATCTACATACTGGGGGTTGGGGACCCCCTACTCTAAAATACGAATAGCCTTTTCAGTTATAAGACAGAAAGATATAATACCAGGGGTGTCAAACTCGTGGCCCGCAGGCTGTTTGCATCATGTGCTGGCCACACCCACGCCCAGTTTAGCAAAGATGGGGGAGAGTCATGATATATCACATGACGACGGTGTGACAATGCGAGTTTGACACAACTGCATTTAGGTTATTCAGAATAATTGTGAATAAGAGTACCGCATGTATTGCAGCACAAATATATAGCATCAGTTTTTGCTCTTCTAAATAACTCTGTTATGCTTTGATTTTATTTATTTATTTTGGATAGAGTGATGCATTTAAAATCCATTATCTTTATCACTGTTTTATGTCCTGACTTAAGTATTAGAAATTAAGGACTGCAGGACATAAGCGGAAGCCATTTCTAACTGCAAATTCTTTCTTTCAAAATGTTCTATCCAAGTATAGTCGCCTCTCTACATTTTTTAAAAATAGGTTTAGCTGGTAAATCAATTTGTTTAAAGTAACATTTTCATCCTACATGAGGCTGGGTGAGTCCCATTTTTAAATATTGTTGATTTGGCTCCCCCCCCTCCATAAATGTTAAATACAGGTAGTCCTCAACTTACAATGGTTCAGTTAGAGACTGTGCAAAGTGACAATGCCAGTGAAAAAAGTGACTTATGACCATTTTTCATACTTAGGACCATTGCAGCATCCCTGTGATCATGTGATCGAAATTCAGCAACTTGCCAACAGCTTCATACTTATGAACTTTGCTGTATTCTGGGGTCATGTGATCTTATGAAGTCCATTGATTGTTTTTATATAGTATCCTAGTATGATTTATGTTGTCTACTCTACTCTATTCCACCCCACTCTACTCAACTCCATTTCCCATATACTATTTTACCCTACCCTACCCTACTCTACTCCACTCCCCGTATTCTATTCTATTCTATTCTATACCCCACTCCACTCCATTCCCCATATCTATTCTATTCTATTCCCCACTCCATTCCAATCCACTCCATTCCCCATGTTCTATTCTACTCTATTCACTCCTCTCCACTCTCCATATTCTACTCTACTCTATTCTACTCTACTCCATCCCCATATTCTATTCTATTCTATTCTGTACTCCACTCAACTCCATTCCCCATGTTCTATTCTATTCTACTTTACTCTACTCTACTCCATCCCCATATTCTATTCTATTCCATACTCCACTCCATTCCATTCCACTCCATTCCCCATGTTCTATTCTATTCTACTTTACTCTACTCTACTCTATTCTACTCCACTCTACTCACTCCTCTCCACTCCCTCTGTTCTGTTCTGTTCTATTCTATTCTATTCTATTCTATTCTGTACTCCACTCCATTCCACTCCACTCAATTCCCCATATCTATTCCATACTCCACTCCATTCCATTCCACTCCATTTCCCATGTTCTATTCTATTCTACTTTACGCTACTATACTCCACTCTACTCACTCCTCTCCACTCCCTCTATTCTATTCTATTCTATTCTATTCTATTCTATTCTATTCTATTCTCCACTCCATTCCCCATATCTATTTGATTCCATACTCCACTCCATTCCATTCCGCATGTTCGACTCTATTCTACTCTACTCCACTCCCCATATTCTATTCTATTCTATTCTATTCTATTCTATTCTATTCTATTCTATTCTATTCTATTCTATTCTGTACTCCATTCCATTCCACTCCATTCCCCATGTTCTACTCTACTCTACTCTACTCTACTCTACTCTACTCTACTCTACTCCACTCACTCCTCTCCACTCCCCATATTCTACTCTACTCCACTCCCCATATTCTATTCTATTCTATTCTATATTCCACTCCATTCCCCATACTCTATTCTATACTATTCTATTCTATTCTATTTTATTCTATTGTACTCCACTCCATTCCACTCCACTCCATTCCACTCCACTCCATTCCCCATATTCTATTCTATACTCCACTCTATTCCATTCTCTTCTTTTCCATTCCATTCCCTCCCCATCCCACCTCACATCTGTCTCTACTAGGATTGAACTCACAGCCTCCTGATTGAGAGGCAAGAGCTCCACCTCTAGGCCACTGCACCACTCAGGAATACTTAGTCCATGTTTGTGCTTAATGTGGTATAGCCCAGCTAATGAATGGAAAGGGGAGTCTTGTACAGGTAATTCTCGAGTTACAACCGTAGCTCAACCCAAAATTTATCCTGCTAAGTGAGTTTTCCCCATTTTATGATTTTTCTTGCTGCCATTGCTCAGTGAATCATTGCATTTGTTAAGTTAGTCACATGGTTGTTAAGTGAATCTGTATTCCCCATTGACTTTGCTTGTCAGAAGGTCGCAGAAGGGTATCACATGACCATGGGGCACTGTGGCCATCATTGCCAAGCGTCTGAATTTTGATCACATGACCATGGGGATGCTACACCGGTCGTAAGTGTGAAAAATGGTCATAAGTCACTTTCCCCAGTGCCGTTGTAACTTTGAACGGTCACTAAATGAACTGTTGTAAGTCGAGGACTATCTGGACTGTACTTTCCATATTTGGTGATGATCGAAAAACAAAAACAAACAAACCATCAAATTGTCTTAAGTTTTGTCCACAGAATGAATCAGGTTGAAGCACACAATGATGGGAAAATGTGACTGGAATGAGACAGGGAAATGAACTTTAAGGTACATCTCTCCAGAGATAAATTATGGTGTCTAAACCTTCTTTTCTACCTACTTTAATTACAACCAGGTTTTTCCCCCCTTAAATCTATTACACTCCTACAGGTCAAAATGATTTATTTCTCTATTTTTGGACATGTGAGTTCTATTCTGCTGTTGCCAGTGTGTGTTCAACTGTGCCAAAAACCAAACAGGTTTGTGGTTCCTTTGTAACATCAAAACGAGGACATTTATCATAGAGATTTATCATGGGACAGCTAAACAGATGGTTTGGGTATTTTGAAAGTGGATGCTGTGTCTTGATCAGAACATGCTTTTTTTTTTTCTTTTTAGCTTACAAAGATTACATCAGCTTCACAGTAAAATTGCTGCCTTGTTTATCTTTTTAGTGAAAAGAAAAATATTAAGGTAATAGCAACTGTTGCTTAGATGTCATTGTTGGAAAGGAAATCTAGTTATAACCAATTCCATTCAAACCTCCTTTTGGTTTGCAGGCTATTGAAAAGTATGTGCCAGGGTACACTGCTTGATTCTAACTTTATTGCCCCCATATAGATGGATGGATAAAGATAGATGATAGATAGATAGATAGATAGATAGATAGATAGATAGATAGATAGATAGATAGATAGATAGAGTCCAAACCTGAACACGCGTGCATGCGCGTGCATGTGTATGTGCCGGAAACCTGGAGACCAGCTAACTGGGGTGTCCATGCCTGTTTTCTGGCTATTTTTCTGGCTGTTTTTCTGGCTGTTTTTCAGGCTCTTTTCTGGCTGTTTTTCAGGCCAAAAATGGCCTAAAAATGGCCCAGAAAACGGCCCGAAAAACTGTTTTTTGGCCATTTTTGGGGTCATTTTATGGTGCTCCAGCACCTGCAAAGACCAGCTGACATGTACACCAGGAACCAGACGAGCAGTTGGCGACAGCACACATATCCATAGAGAGGGCTCTGTGCACCACTTCTGGCACACCTGCCATAGGTTTGCCATCCCAAACCTAGGAGTACTCATCTCAAACGATCTAAGCCCCAGAGCTCACTGTACCAGCATTGCCAAAAAGGCATTAAGAGTTGTTAACCTAATTTTGTGAAGCTTCTTCTCTGATAACATTATACTGCTAACTAGGGCATACAAAACCTTTGTCAGACCAATTCTCAAATACAGCTTGTCTGCCTGGAATCCACACTGTTTATCAGACATTAATACAATTGAGCGGGTCCAGAGGTATTTCACGAAAAGAGTTCTCCTCTCCTCTGCTCACAATAGATTCCCTTATGCCACCAGGCTCAAAATTTTGGGCTTGGACAACCTGGAACTACGCCGCCTACAGTCTGATCTAAGTACACAAAATTGTCTGCTACAATGTCCTACCTGTCAACGACTACTTCAGCTTCAACCTCAACAATATGCAGACAAACAATAGATACAGACTCAAGGTTAAGCGCTCCAAACTCGTTTGCAGAAAATACGACTTCAGCAACAGAGGAGTCAATGCCTGGAATGCACTACCTGACTCTGTTGTTACATTCTCAAACCCCCACATCTTCAACCTTAAACTGTCTACCATGGACCTTCCTCCTTTCCTAAGAGGTCCATAAAGGGGGCGTGCGTAAGCGCACCTGCGTGCCTACTGTTCCTGTCTTACTGTCCCCATTTATCTGTATTTGCTTCCTTTGTTCATGTTTATGTTCATACTATACTTGTTATCTTGTACATGCTTGACAAACTAAATAAATATAAATAAATAAATAAATAAATAAATCAGGGAAGAGGAAAGAAGAAGAAATGCTTTGTTGTAATGATCAGTGAAAAACAGATGATCTTAAATCATTATCCCGAACAAATTGCTTTGTCGGAAGTGATGCTTTTGACAATACCAGAATACTGTTAAAGTTATTTGTTTATTACATTTGTACGGCTGCCCGTTTCATTTGTACGTACATGGCATGTACAGTTAAAACACAAGTATAATGCTATTCTTCTATGATTGTCAGTGGGAGAGGCAAGCCATTTTTCTAGTCAACGTTCTGTAGCGTCATCCACAACCAAGCACACAGGTAGAATAGATTAATATTCCCAAGTATCAATGGACAATTTAGGCAACATTAGCTTCTTAAAGTAGATTACTTACACGGATATGCCACAAGCGAAAGTACCTGAATAAATTCACCGTTCCCCAATAGGCACCCAAAGTTAATCACTGGGTAGCTTAATCGGATAATTACACGTAGTTCTCTTTGGATATTGATGAGGAAGTAAGCCGGCAAAATCTGGTTCCCTTGGGGGCCTTCCTTCTTCATCCTCTTCTTCTTCTATGGCCTTTATGGCAGCACTTCTACAAAATAAAGAGGGAGAGGTGGGGGAAAGATATAAGGTAGAGAAGATGGGAAACTAATGATTCAAGAAATCACATAGCATCAGATAATTCTATTTTGAAATCACAGCAGTGACTCCCACAGGCGTAAACCTCCCAAATTACTAGTGAAAGGCCCCCTTTGACATATCTGCTACTAGGAAAAGGCCTGAAGCAGCCTTTTCTCTCTTTCTTTCCCCACCTTTTTTTCCAGTTGTGCCTAATGTTTCCTGAAAAGACCCGATTTAGCAAATACCTGTGTAGTTTTATATGCCAGTTTCACGGATGCTTATAGAACAAATCTTTCTCCTGCTGCTGGATTTCAAAGAGTAATATTCCCTCTGCCGTGCTGTGAGCTCAAGAGGGCGGCTTATTTTTGGGTATCCCTTTTGGAGTTCTCTTGATTCTTGAGTATAATGTTAGTTTGGTTGTTAGAAGGGACATTGGAGACCATCTAGTCCAACCCCCTGCTCCAGCAGGATATTGTCTGGATTAATTTGGTACCTCTAACAGAGAGGAAAATGGCCAGAAAGCAGGGGTTGCCATGCAGAGGAAGGCAGAGTAGGCCTTGACGTATGACCACAATTGAGCCCAACATTTTGGTTGCCAAGCAACAACGTTGTTAAGTGAGTTTCACCACATTTTACTCAATCCATGACATCCCTTGGCTCTAAAAGTCATGTGCAGGCTAGGGAAGAACATCTGAAGGCATATGTATTTGTATTTATTTGTATTTTATTAGGATTTATAGGCCGCCCTTTTCCCTGAGGGGACATATGTAATGTTCTAATGTACAGAAGTTAGAGTTAAAGGTGTGGCAGAAAGTGGACTCTTATTTTTGTGTATCCATTTTGGAGCCGTCTTGATTCTTGAGCATAACATTGGTTTATTTTCAGCCTGACATTGTATCTGTAACTGTAAGACTTGACTTGCAGCTGGGGTGACCTCTGGTTCATATAACGTGCGGCCAATTTCCATTTACTAAAAACAAAACAAAAAAGACAGTGGGTTAGGAATCAGAAGTCATTGAGCTTCTGAAAGTTGTTTCAAGCATGCCTCAGATATTACTTTTTTATTGTTTCTAAATCAAATGTTTCAGCCTGGACATATCTTGTACCATTCATGGTATACGTTGTAGTTATTTGAAAGGCAAAAAGCCATGCCACCATCATAAATTATAATTAAAATTGGGACTGTAGTGAAATGTAGTCTGGATTCCCAGCAAGGAGGGGCTACATTCTATAGAGGCAGCAAAGTTTAGATAGTGTGGTTGGGAGAAAGAGGCGCTCCTCTATGGCAATTCTCATATATATATATATATATATATATATATATATATATATATATATATATATATATATATATATATATATATATATGAATATGAATATATGAATATTCAATATATATATATTGAAACACATAAAGGAATATTGTTCCTGCCGCCTTGAGTCCGGAAGCAGTTCCATAGATGGAAGGGGTAGACATTTTGGTGAGGTACTGATGTTTAGTACTGTAAGGAGCCCCAGACTTCTCCTGAGTGAAGGAGTGGAATGTCTGCCAGTTTTAACTGAGGTAACGGAATGTGAGGCAACTGGCTGTTAGAATAAAGTTCTTTTCAGGTGCGGAGGGGGAGTAGAATGTCTAACTCCGTAGCATCAGAGCGTGTTAATCTAAGGGAACTGGCACTTGGAATACAGTTCTTTTCAGGTGGGGAGGGGGAGTAGAACTTCTTAGCATCAGAGCGTCATCAAAATATATATTGATGCAAACAGTCACTTTAGTCTGGAAAGATTCTGTCTATAGGTAAGAAACAGTATACAAAACTTTTTAGAAGTAACTCTACATGTCATTCTTTGTTCTTGGGGGCCTGACAGGAGATCATGGATAATAAAGTACAGTAAGAGAAGCAGATGGTAGATTACCTAATTGTTGTGAAATTAATCTTCATTCTCATACACGTAACTGAAAAATAAAGCAAGCAGATGTCTATGGAAATTCTCTGTCATCCAGGTCATGGTTGTCCCAAAAGTGCTTTTTTTCAAAAGGCAACTGGGCTTTGAAGATGTTTTGCTTCTCATCCAAAAAGAATTGAAGAAGCTTCTTGGATAAGAAGCAAAATGTCTTCAAGGAAAAGAGAAAAAGTCCAGTTGCTTTTTGAAAAAAGCACATTGCACAAGCAAGCATACATTGGTACCTTCTAAAATCATTATGTATTAATTAATTAGAGAGCACAACCTGCAGCATAGAATTATTAATTGGGTATTCTGCAATATTAAAACTAGAAACCAGCCATAATCTGAAACCAATCATGATATTCATTTACAAGTACTTGGTATAATCGTTCCCACATTATCCTGCTTTAAGGCATCTTGAGGTGAACAATTAGACATGTTCATTATGATTTCGTGTGTACAAATTGATCTGAATCTTCTGTCAAAGGGCAGACAGTGTGCATGTGTGTGGTCAAGTCAAGAGACACAATTCAAGCTCCTGAACCGAATGAGGCTATCTGGGGATACCAAACAGGTATTGGGTTGATGTGTCGTAGTCCATTATTTTTTACAGGTTTTAGGAGTGTTACAGGTAAGAAGGAGGCCCTTTGGAAAACAGAGCTTCCCTTTGGCCGCCCATTCCCCAAACTTTGGACAAAAAAACTCCAGATTGCCACAAAGTTTGATTTATGCAGCAAGCAGCGATGGACTACAAAAACATTGCGTCCATTAATTTTTATAGAAACAGGAAAAAGGAAATGACTTGGACAGATAGGGAATGGTACCCCTTGAAATGCAGCACTGTGCCAGATGGATGGATTGCAGTGTTCAATTTAAGAAAGTGATCAGTGGATGAGTTTGGACAGCCCATGTCACCCCCAAATTATTCAAATGAGCGAAAGGCAGAGGTCAGAGTAATAGCTGAATCCAAGATCCTGCTAGTTTGTCTAGTAATGGGTTGATGTTTCCCCTGAAAAAATAATGGTGTTCTATTATGTGGTTAACATTAGTATTTTTTTAAAGGATCAGCAGCTTTGAAAAATGTGTAATATAAGAAGGTGATCAAAACAACCCCAAATTTTAGCTTTTTGCTTTTATCTCCTATAGATAGCACCCCCTCCCTGTGATTAAGGAGGGAGCGCAATAAATTAGAAGGGAAAAATAATAAAACCGAAGCTGAGTAGAGTTGGTTTATGATCACATGTGTTATTTATTTAACATTTGGATGGCTTTGGAGAACTGCTGACTCTGTGGGTTAAGAAATATTGGTGTCATTTTGGGGAGGATGGGGCAGGCTTTAAGGCTATATACATTTGCTGGGATTAATTTGACATGCTGAAAAGGAGTCCAGCTTGATTTATGCTTTGAACCAGACCAACCATTGAGAAGAGAAAGTAAAACGTTTCACGTACTATATGTTGTAGTATATTTTGAGATGTTTTGGAGGGAAATATATGTGTGGCAAGTATATTTCTGTAGCTGTTTGCTCAGAAGTTTATATTAATAGAGCCATGTTTCCAAACTGTTTGCATTTTGCTAAGTTCTGACCATTTGACTCATAGGCCAACAGTCCCAAAAATCAACCACAGAATTAGGGTTATTGAGAAAAATATGTGAGCCATATTTTCTTCCAAGGCAGAGGAGGGGGAGGGGGGGAGGAGGAGGAGGAGGAGGAGGAGGAGGAGGAGGAGGAGGAGGAGGAGGAGGAGGAAGGGATATTGGAAGAAAATTTCATTAATTTGTTGTTTTAATAAGTTTCCAAAACTTTCTAAAACTTAGATGTAGCTGATTAATTAAGGTGACCAGACATCCCAATTTCAGTGGGACAGTCACGATTTATAACAATTTGTCCCGTGTCCTGGGGCGTGTTTAAAAAGTCCCGATTTTCTGGCTTCATGTTGAAAGTCCAGTGGATTTGCTTAAGAAATCCTAACCGGGGCAAGACAAAAGACACTCTGTCTAACTAACCTTTTTCTCTGTCTCAGTACTTTCATTGAAGATATTAAAATGTTAAAGCAACAAAACAGACCCTCCCCTACCCCTTTTACCTCATTATATAAGAAAAAATGACCAAATACATGAGCTGCAGGAAATACTTGGCTAGAGAAGCCGCGAGTGTTACTTCCTGGATTTTCCGGAGGGGAGGGGCACGGAGGTTGGAGGTCGGCTCGTGTGGAAAAAAATGGTGGCAAAGTTTCTTTGAAAAATATTTCCCTGACTAATTTCACCATTTTAATTTGCCCAGTTCTTTGTATTAACATCTATATCATTCTGGATTGACTTGGAGTGCTCACTTGTGCCTGCCAGTCGGGTTTAAACTGATTGGGTGGGAGCTTGGCTGTGTTCTGATTGGGTGGAGGTGTGTTCTGATTGGCAATAGGTCAATATTAGCCTGGGTCTAATAGTTCTGGAGTATATGAAATCCCATGCCCCACCTGCCCCACCACATACATCTGACAAACCAACAGAAGAATAAGTGCACGCATTGAAGAACACAAAAACACAATCAGAAAAGAGGAACCAACTTCTTCCCTGGTCCAACACCTTAAAGCCACAGGACATAAAATTGACTTTAAAAAGACCAGAACTATTGCCAAGGCTGAACATTTTAACAACAGAATAATCAGAGAAGCCATCGAGATAGAAAAATGCCCACACAGCATGAACAGGCAGGACGATACATCCCGCCTGCCAGCCATTTGGAAGCCTGCCCTTATTGATAAACGAGTCCCTAACATGATGAATGACACCAGGCCCACACTCAGAAGGACCAGAAGCCAGACTGCAACTGCACCATTAGCCACTTTAAACCCCTCCTATCCTTACATGAAATACAAACCCCCAACCAATCAGAACACACCTCCACCCAATCAGAACACAGCCAAGCTCCCACCCAATCAGCTCAAACCCTGACTGGCAGTTAAAAGGAAGAAACAGCCGAGATCTCACATTGCTCCTGGAAGCACGAAGCCTGAAGATGATGAATGAGACTTCGTCAAAACGTCGCCAAGACACCTCCAATTTTACGCGGGAGAAAACCCGAATAACCAAAGACATACATACATACATACATACATGTATGTATGTATGTATGTATATCTTAATCACAGAGTTGTACAAGTGTGCCAAAATAGAGGTGTGGCAAAAGGCCATGATCTCTGCAACTTAAGCAAAACCACACTTCTTAAAAGAAACAAAACGAAAGCTGCAATATTTGCAAAATTTGGAAGCCAAAAAAAAAGATATAGAATACATTTTTAAATATGATAGCTTCCTTGGAAATTAAGACCTCAGAATGAATATTAATGTGGATGTCCTCGAAACCACTCTAGCTTAATGCGTTCTATAGCTTAAGTATTTATTTAGTTACCTAAAGAAAGAAAATGTCAAACACAATACCACATGATATCTGCATTAAGGGTGAAATGAATGTTTGTGGTTACCTGCAGGATAAAAATCTACGTTTCTAAAAACATCTCATCTCAGTTGTGAATGTTTCAGCTAAAGGCCTGCTATTGTTGTGGTTCATCAACTACTAGTGGAGATGACTGTTGAGTCAGATGAGTCAGAAGAGATGGAGGAGGTGCTTGGGTTACCAGCGGAGCAGAAGACTCTAAGGAACAGGAGGTCTCAGAACCAGAAGCAGAGCAGGGGCCATCTACTCATGCTCAGGTGGAGAGGCAGCTCTTTTGGGGGCCTGGGATGAGCGAGGGAGAGGAACAGCTGGGCCCTGTCCCAGATGTGCATATGCTCAGAGAACTATGGACAGGACTGAGAGCCAGCTATCCCTGAAAAGAAGGAGAAGTTAACAAGCCCCTCCCTGGCTGGGATATGAAGAGGAGGGGTATGGGAGGCATGGTTGTTGGAGACATCTGTTCATGCTCCAGATGAGTTCCCTCCGGTGGAATCCTTGCCAGGATTTCTTTGCCACTGCCCAGGTTGGTTAGGACTCTTTGTGTTACAATTGAAGTGCTAATTGAGGTTCCTATGGATGTGTGACCTGGAGTTTTGTCAGTGAATGCTGTGAATTCCTGCCTTTCTAAATAAAAAGGGGTTTTCCTCATGGGTAGGCTGTTGATTTGGGGCTCATGAAGGCTGGGTCAGAACAACTGTGATGTTGTTCTTGCAGATGAAGACGCTTGATTGAAAGTTGTATACATATATGCAGAATACCATTTTCCGTTTCATGTTGAAAAACTGTATATCAACTCTACCATAAAGCAAAACGAAGCAAACCTTTCAAGTTTGGGTTGTGGGGAACAGCATGTTTGGACTAATATTCATGCTACTGTGTTGTGTAAAAAGAAGGGGTTGCTGACCCAGCCATCCAGTAAGTGAAAAGAAGTCCTTAGAGTGATTTCTTCTGTGAGATGGCTGTGGTGCTTGCAAACCAAATTCTCAGGCCATCTATGATAGTAGGGTGATTATGGCTACAACCCAGCCAACTGACATGTCAATGTTGGATTAGAAATTCTGTATATAGCCCTATGGAATAGATAGTGCACACTCCACATGTGCTTTGCTGCTTAACTGCAACAAGGAAACAGGAAACTTTATAGAGAGAAAAGACACAGAGTATACCATAGATGCAACTACAAACTTATAAACACTGCTATTGGTGGAATACTGCTGTAGTTGTACAAAATACATGAATACTGTATTTCTAAATGAAATGCTTGTAGGTGAATCAGGCAGCACTTCCTATGCAGAGGTGATATTCAGTCAGTTCAGACTGGTTCACCAGAATTGGTAGCGGAAATCACGGGTGGCCTGAGAGATTCTAGTCAAAAGAAAAATTACAGTTAAGGGGACTGAATGTTAAAGGCCATGATAGTGAGAAGAGTTGAACTATGCTGTACAGGTAGCCCTTGAATTACAATGGTTCATTTTAGTGACCATTCAAAGTGAAAACGGCATTGAAAAAAGTGACTCATGACTAAGGTGACCAGATTGGTAAAGAGGGACACCATTGACTTGAGGGGGGGGGGGCTTGATTAAAAATTTTATATTTTGTCAAACATGACCCCAGGACACTGAAACCATCATAAATACGAATCTGTTGCCAAACATCAAAATTTTGATCACGTGACCATGAGGATGCTGCAACGGTCACTAAGTGTGAAAATGGTCGCTAAGTGTGAAAATGGTCATCAGACACTTTTTTCAATGCCATTGTAACATTGGTCACTAAATGAACTGTTTGAAAGTTAAGGCTAGCTTGCATTATAATGCCTTATGCTGGCTTACATTTTCAAGAGAGAGAAGCTAAACTCCTTGTTAGAATTGAAATAGAAGTGAATAGAGTAGAGTAAAATAGAATAGAATAGTTTATTAGCTCCTTGCTCAGCAAGCTCAGAAAACAGCGATCCCACGATCTGCGCCACACCTCCTCTTTCCTTAAGAGGAGGTGGGGTGGGGGATCCTTGCCCACCAAGCTCAGAAACCAGTGATCCCACGATCTCCCACATCACCTCTTTCGCCCTCTCGTTCTCTTTTGTGGGGGAAGGAGGAGAAAGGACAAAAAGGAGAAAGAGGAAGAAATGGCTGCAGGGAGAGCGGCGCCCGAGAGAAGCGGGCAAAAAAAAAAAAAAAAAGAAAAACCTTCCAATAGCTGAGCCTCTTGGCCCAGGACTGAGCCTCCTCCTCGTCACGCTGCCTGCAGAAAAATGGTGTGCGTCAGCACGCTCACGCACAGGAGGGGAGGGAGCCGAGCGGAGAGAGGGAAACCACTGCCCTCTAAAGGCCACATCGGGAATGACACTTCAGAGAAATAAAAACTTTTTTTTTAACGGCGTCCTTTTTAAAATTGTTTTCTTTCTTTTGGAAAATCGGGACTTTTTGAACACGCTGCGGGACACGGGACAAATTATTAAAAATCGTGACTGTCCCGCCAAAAGTGGGACGTCTGGTCACCTTACTCATGACCATTTTTCACACTTGTGACCATTGCTGTGTCTCAGGTCACTGTTTGTGACCTGCTGACAAGCAAAATCATCAGGGAAGCCAGATTCACTTAACAACCAAGTGACTCATTTATCAAGTGCAATGATTCGCTGAACATCTATGGCAAGGAAGGTCTTAAAATGGGGCAAAGCTCACTGAACAATTATCTCACTTAGCAGCAGAAATTTTGGACTCAATTGTGGTGATAAGATGAGGATTACCTGTAATACATCAAACCAATTAAAGCCAGTGGTGGGATTCAGCCAGTTCACACTTATTCGGGAGAACCGGTTGTTAACTTTCTAAGCAGTTCGGAGAACTGATGGTTGGAAGAAATCTCATTTTGTTTTTTTCCACTTTACAGGGCTAATCCCTGTAGGCAGGAAGGAAACATTCTGGTGTTGTTTCTAGCCTAATCTTTATTGCCCTGCTTACAGAAACTGCCTCTCCAGTTAACCCTGAATACATTGTAACAGCTAAGGCAAAACACCCATCAATGTGAGTGACGTTGAGTTGGCCATGCCCACACATGACCACTGAGCCCCACCTACCCAGTTGGTCATTAGGGCAGAGAACCGGTTGTTAAATTGTTTAAATCCCAACAGTGATTAAACCATATTTAAAAATCTAGCTGAAACATAGGTCTTCCTAGTCTAATTTCACCTTTTGTTCAAAGGCTTTGAATAATGGCCTGAAGCTAAGTAAAAGATGAAACTTCCTGCTGTGGGAATCTTCCTATTCCCTTCTTGAACGAATTATTAAGCAGTTGTTTTGTTTCTTTCCAATGAATTAAGATATTCTGCCCAGACAAATATTATGGCTTGTTCAAAGTCGTTACTTGTGCCTTGCTCAATATCGTGTCTCCCTCCTTCCTTTCCTTGCTTAGATTTAATATTTAATTTACGATATCGAAAATGGGATAATGTGTTTTTTTAATTGTATTTATTTATTCGATTGGTACGCCTCTGTAATCAAGCCGGACCTTTTGGCAATTCACAATCTTAATAGCAACAAGAACAAGAGATAATAACCATGATGTAACTATCATCCCTGGTAAATAATATAAATTATATTAATCATTTACTTCCTCGCTTAGTTCCTGGAGTTTATATGGGTCTCCAGCCCAGAGAGATTAAAATGTATCATATGCAAATTGTGTTTTAACAGTAAGCACATATTCACTTTTCAGGTTGGACTAGAAGACCTCCAAGGTCCCTTCTGACTCTGTTACTCTGTAGTCTTTTTTTAAAAAGCCAATAACTATCTGGCTTAAAAATAAACTTGAAAAAGAGCCAGTTTATGTTTAATAAGTTCAATAAAGAAAGAAAACAAGCAACACGGTGGCTCAGTGGCTAAGACGTTGAGCTTGTCGATCAGAAAGGTCAGCAGTTCAGCGGTTCGAATCCCTAGTGCCGTGTAACGGAGTGAGCTCCCATTACTTGTCCCAGCTTCTGCCAACCTAGCAGTTCGAAAGCATTTAAAAATGCAAGTAGGCCTTCTGTCCCAAACTTATCAATCAGAACAGAATTAGAAGGGACCTTGGAGCTGTTCTAGTCCAACCCCTGCTTAATCAGGAGATCCTACGCCATTTCAATGGCTTTCCCCCCCCCCCCAATTTCTTCTTGAAAACCTCCAGGGATGGAGCACCCACAACTTCTGAAGGCAAGCTGTTCCACTGGTTGATTATCCTCACTGTTAGGAAGTTTCTCCTTAATTCCAAATGTTCTACATTCCATATTCCAAATCAGGCCTACAGTTGCATGCCTGCTCTTATTAGCTTCAACTTTATTGACAATACAGATTTAGGAGGGGGGGGGGTTCATGGTTAGGACATGACATTAACATTTGTTTCCTCTTTAGTCCTCATATTTCCTTAATAAAACAACTTTGAGGCCCGTGGGGGTGATCCTTTCCTTTGTGTTCCCATCAACAACATTCCTTGTAGTCACTTTAAAAGCTACACATGTAGCTGGTTCTGGGCTTTATTTTTCATTAATTGGTTTTTGTTCATCCTATTATTTTTCTTGCCAAAGTCTGTGCTGTGATGGTCCAAAAGGCCATCCCCACAAAGCAAAGTTAAAATAAACAGCACATTTTATTAGATGGAGATTTATGGCTTTGAGAAGTTCTGTTGCTTTAATCACTGACTGACTGACCCGTTTTTGCTGCATGCTTTAACTATTCAGAATAGTGGATGGCGCTCTCTCTCTCTCTCTCTCTCTCTCTCTCTCTCTCTCTCTCTCTCTCTCTCTCTCTCTCTCTCTCTCTCTCTCTCTCTCTCTCTCTCTCTCTCTCTCCTCGCCCTCCTTCCCTCCCTCCCCCATCTCTCTCTCTAAAGAAAAAAAACTTAAAATCCCCAGAAACCTCTTTGTTTGTTGCATGGGAGTGACTTTTCTTTAAGCAAACCTTTTTAGATTCTGTAGGAAAATGGCAAGGGACTTTCACATGTCTTTTGAAATGTCACAAATGAAACAAAGATAGCAACCAACTGTTACTTGTAATTAAGAAAATATTTAACATTTGCCAAAAGAAAAATCCATCTATCATATCTTTAGCCTTTATTCAAAATGTGAAAAAGAGTTTTGAACAGTGGGAGAAGAATAGCAACACAAATTATTCTAACCCCCTCAGAGGCATTCCACGGGGGGTCTACGACAACTCACCACGGCCAACTCATTGCACAACTCACTACAGGACCAGAGTTACACTAATATTGAAGAAATACTCAAGTAGAACTATTAAAGAAAGGATGCCAAAGAAGAGACAAGATAAAATGTGAAGGACAAAAATATAAGGCATTGCACACCAAAACAATTAGACCCAAAGACAGTTCTTTCGTCTATGCCATCACTCTGCTAAACAACTAATTCCCACAACACTGTCAGATTACCTAGTAGGGCTGTTAACTTTCTCACATCTTTCCTATTATCTATTTTCTTATCTTATTATGAGTGTTACTTTGTTGTTTGCATCTTATGATTTATATTGACTGCTTATTTAGTATCCTAATATAATTTATGTTGGTTGCTTATTTAGTATTCCATGATAATCATTGAGTGTTGTATCTTATGATTTATAATGATTGTATTTTATGATTATAATCATGATTTATCACTTGTTGCTTGTGTGTACACTGAGAGCTTATGAACCGGAGACAAATTCCTTGTGTGTCCAATCACACTTGGCCAATAAAGAATTCTCTTCTCTTCCACTCTACTCCACTCCATTCCACTCCACTCCACTCCATTCTACTCCATTCTATTCCATTCTATTCTAGACAACAATTTTTAAAATTATTTTAAATAATTAAATTGAATTGTCCCACAGCAAGTTGTCCCGTGGTGAGTTGACCATGGCAAGTTGACCATGACATGTTGGCCATGGCAAGTTGACTGTGGTGAGTTAGCTGTGGTGAGTTGGCCATGGTGAGTTAGCCGTGGTGAGTTGACTATGGCGAGTTGGCCAAGGCGAATTGGCTGAGGTGAGATGTCCCATTCCATTCCATAGGAACTCTTTGGGCTGGCCCAGAAGCCAATTTAGAAGTAAATGTCTTAGGCCACTGGACTTTTACAATGGATTGTCCAGAGTTGGGCCAATTAACTTCTGGTCCAGTTCCAGGGCAGAGGGGAAAGTCAACTTGCTGTTTTAGCCCTGAAACTGTATTACTACTGTATCCTGATGAGAACTTTTGCCATATTCTGTCTTCTTCCTTTTTTGAAGCTGCGTAGTAAGGCTCTCTCCCCACATATCTAGCTCTAAAACAGTATAACGAGGCAATGCAAAGTACATAGGGCAGAACAATGTCTGAATACTATTTTTCTGTTCCCCTCTTAATCAGTTGGAGAGAGGACTCATTGGCTCACGGGGGCTATTGAAGATTGCAAGAATAATTACAGGGAGGCTCCCTGAAGGATAATGCAAGAACAGAGAATTGAAAGGTTTGGTGTTGGTTATACACTTTAAGATGTGTCCTTGTCCTGTTCTCCACAATTACTTTCCAATGGACAGGCCATGCTGGAAGCAGAGAGATTCCAGGCTAATACCCGCTGCCCTTTCTCAGTGGATAGTCAGTACAGCACACAATCTATGGTTATTATCTCAGGCAATCTAAATTATGGTTGGTCCTTGGTACTCTGTCAGCTTGGTTGTTTTCTTATAGATGTTTCATTATCAAACATCATCATGACTAGTACTGATGATGTTACCTAGTTTGGTAATGAAATGTCTGCAAGAAAACAACGGAGCTCACAGAGCAACAAGGACTCCACGGTCATCGTTGTCCTCCTCCTCTTCATCCCCCTCTTCCTCCTCCTCTCCACAAACCCCATTCCCTTCTATCACTGATGGTGTTACCCAATAAGGTAATGAAATGTCTGCAAAAAAACAACTATGCTCACAGAGCACCTAAGACTCTACAATCCTCCTCCTTCACCTCCTGTCCACAAACCCCATTCTCTTCTATCACTGATGATGTTACCCAATTAGGTATTGAAATGTTTGCAAGAAAATCACCAAACTCAGAGAGCACCAAGAACCCTACGGTTGAATCCTGAGCTACAAATACTCTCTTCTGTGAATCTAAACTAAACCTGTTTGTCTTCTTCTAGTAAATCTTTAAATAAGTTGTGAGGAGATATTTAATCTTGGCTAGATGATAAAAATCATTCCATTTATTGATCTTATTCTTCCTCAGCAAAACTTCATTTATTTTGTACTTATTTCGGAAGAAATTGACATAGTGTTTATCATTTAAAGCAGGTATACAGCAACATTAAAGCAATCCTGAGTACCACTGATGGATAAATTCATCCAAATCTGTCTTGATCATATCTATTTAGTCACAGAGAGTTTAGATGTCTTCTGTTGTGAATTTTAGATATGGAGGAACTTAGAATATTCTTAAAGGATGCGGTGGCACAGTGGCTAAGACGCTGAGCTTGTCGATCAGAAAGGTCGGCGGTTCGAATCCCTAGCATAATGGAGTGAGCTCCCATTATTTGTCCCCGTTTTTGCCAACCTAGCAGTTCGAAAGCATGTAAAAAATGCAAGTAGAAAAATAGGAACCACCTTTGGTGGGAAGAAAACAACGTTCTGTGTGCCTTCAGCTTTTAGTCATGCCGGGCACATGACCACGGAAATGGCTCTTCGGCTTTGAAACAGAGATGAGAACCGCCCCCTAGAGAGTCAGGAACGACCAGTACATATGTGCAAGGGGAAACTTTACCTTTAGAACATTCTTATAACTGGTAAATAGCAGCAGTTAAGGGAAGATGACTTTGAGTTTTCAATAAGATTTTAAAATATAAATACATGCAGTCCTAATAGCATTGTTCCTTCAGGCGAGTAAAAGCTAGTCACTGGAACAGAATGGGGAAAAAAATCATCCATTCAATATTCTTTTTTTTTTTAAAGAGAAACCCAAACATAGGGAAATAAATTAACACATAGCAAGTTGGTTAATTGGCACATTCAGTTCATGCCATTGTGAGATGGAGACAGTAACACTGCAAGTGAAGACTAATTCTTCACGTTGCTCCTTCCATCCTCAATTTTTGCTGGGATTGCTGGCGGGAAAATGGAAATGAGAGCATCAAAGAATCATCTGTTCCATGTTATGCCAATAGTTCAAACAGACGCAGTTGGGCTGTCAGTCCTAATGAGGAACATCAGTACAATAGAAAACTTGAAATGCAGGCACCAGGGAAATGGGGAAAAAAAGGAATGTTTTAGATGCTTGAAAGCCGTGATTTCAAGTTAAACATTGCGGGAGGCATTTGTGGATCACAAGACTTTGCTTCAAACCAACTGAGAGAAATGTTCCTTCTATATGTTGATCAATATATGTATACATGTGTGTATATCCACATGCTAGCCTCATGTCTAGTATAGTGATTTTCAGTCTGGAACAGTCCACTGTTGAGAAAGCAGCTAGATCAGTAGTGGGATTCAATTTTCTTTACTACTGGTTCTGTGGGCATGGCTTGGTGGGTGTGGCTTGGTGGGCAGGGTAGGGCAGGGCAGGGTTACTGCAAAATAACCATTCCCTTCCCACCCCACTAACCTGCTTTCTAGCTCCGTTCTTCTGTTCAGGGCAACAAAAGAAGATCAGCTGGGATGTGGGGGGGGGGGCGAGGCCAGCCTATTTGCTGATTCTCGGAACTACTCAAAATTTCTGCTACCGGTTCTCCAGAACTGGTCAGAACTGGCTGAATTCCACCTCTGAACTAGATGAAGAAAATGGAGGGCTTATTTGATAGCTCTTAGTTGAAGCTATGTTTTTCCGTGACCCGTCAAAAGCGCGAACGTCATAAGCGCGCCGACAACACCGCGGCGCTAAAATGTCAAAAGCGCGCCGACAACAGCGCGCCAACAACAGCGCGCTGACAACAGCGCGCCAACAGAAGCGCGATTTCATTTAAGGTAAGATTTACAGTTAGGTTTAGGGTTAGGTTTAGGGTTAGGTTTAGGGTTAGGTTTAGGGTTAGGTTTAGGGTTAGGGTTAGGTTTAGGATTAGGGTTAGGTTTAGGGTTAGGGTTAGGTTTAGGGTTAGGGTTAGGTTTAGGGTTAGGTTTAGGGTTAGGTTTAGGGTTATGTTACAGCGCGCTTCTGTCGGCGCGCTTTTGTCGCCGTGCTTTAGGGCTAATTAGACGCTCATTAGTCGCGCGGTTTTGTCACCGCGCTTTAGACACCGCGGTTTAGTCAGGCACGCTTTTGTTGTGCGCGCATTTGTGGTGGAACCTGTTTTTCAATTCAAACCTTTATTGTCAGAGTACAACATGTGTACAATGAGATTGGCTGAACCTCCCTTCATGCACCATCCTTCCAAATTGTAGGAGAATAAAGAAGGGCTGACCAGGGTGTGAGTCGTCCCTGAGGATTTTTCTCACTCTTCTAAGGCAGCGATCCCTAGCAATGTTGTCTAGTGGTATCAGGGGACAGCCCACCACCCTCTATAATGTCTTTCTATGTGCGGCTGTTAAGCCAGCATACCACACCATAATGCAATGAGTGAGGATGCTTTCTATTATGGACCAGTAAAAGGAAGTCATCAGTTGTTGTTCCACTTTAGACACTAAGGATGTGGTGGCTCAGTGGCTAAGATGCTGAGCTTGTTGATCAGAAAGGTCAGCAGTTCAGCGGTTCAAATCCCTAATGCTGCGTAACGGAGTGAGCTCCTGTTACTTGTCCGAACTTCTTCCAACCTAGCAGTTTGAAAGCAGGTAAAAATACAAGTAGAAAAATAGGGACCACCTTTGGTGGGATGGTAACAGTGTTCCGTGCTCCTTTGGCGTTTAGTCATACCAGCTACATGACCATGGAGACGCCTTCGGACAGTGCTGGCTCTTTGGCTTTGAAACAGAGATGAGCACCGCCCCCTAGAGTCGGGAACGGCTAGCACATATGTGCCAGGGAAACCTTCACCTTTAAAGAGTCGGAAAATGCCCTTTTCCCAAATATTCGCCGGTGAAAAGTTGCAGCCTCTGAGATGGAAGTGTGTTCCTTCTGCCTGAGCCGGAGCGATGTTGGGTCTTAGTTCACCTTTAGCTGCAGTCAAGCAAATAATATGCACTGAGCACTCTATCATGTACCATTATAATTAGCTCTGTCAGGTCTTAGCCCTGCAACCCTCATGCAGATAATATGATAATATGTCTTCATAACCAAGTGACCTTACATGCACAATATTTCTCCCCTTATGAAGATTGCGTGTCAATAAAGTAATTGAGTCTCAGAGGCTAGAGCGAGTGAAGATTTAAATGATTGGACTTTCAGGGCAGTGATGTATGACCGTTATTATTCTACTTGTCAGAGAGCTGCATACCAGCCAGGATGGTCAGAAGATGGCAAAGGATGAAGAGTTGTGTTTCATTAAAAAAAAATATTGCTGTTAATCACCGTGCCATTCTTTTCAAAGTCACTGCAAAAAGAAACTCCTTTTCATTTTAGCCTCGCAGACTTTGCAGATCTGCAGCTTCGGAAGGCAGCCAGTTTAGAAGAAATGAGCCAGAAGTCACCAGCTGGAAGTAGATTGATACAGATTAATACCGATTAATAGAGTTGGAAAGCGATCTTACCGGTCATCTAGTCCAACCTCCCCACCCAAGCAGACCCTACACCCGTGATGGTGAACCTATGGCACATGTGCCACAGGTGGCACATGGAGCCATATGTGCCGGCACATGAGCCATCAGCTCCAGCACACATGCGCGCTCTGGCCAGCTGATTTTTGGCCTTCCGGAGGGCTGGAGGAGGCCATTTCTGCCCTCCCCAGGCTTCAGGAAAGCCTCCGGAGCCTGGGGAGGGCAAAAACTTCCTCCCCCAGGCCCCTGGAGACCCTCCAGAAGCTGGAAATGGATCGTTTTTGAACTTCCGGTAGGCCCTTTGCTCGCTCCCCAGGCTCCAGAGGCTTTACTGGAGCCTGGGGAGGGCAAAAACAGCCTCCCCCAGCCCTGTGGAAGAAATACCAAGCTCAGCTTGGAGTCGAGCAGTGTGGCACGCATGGGGGGTGTTGTGCGTGCATGCACATGTGGGAGGGGCACTTTGCATTATGGGTGCTGGTCCATGTGCTCATTAGCGCGCATGCTAACATTTTTGGCACCCAACAACAAAAAGGTTAGCCATCACTGCCCTACACCATTTTTGATGGATGGGAGTCCAATCTCTTTTTGAAAGCTTCCAGTGATGAAGCTCCCACAACTTCTGAAGGCAACTTCTGTCCCATTGGTTGGTTGCTCTCACTGTCAGAATTTTTTTTCCTTATTTCCAGGTTGAATCTCTCCTTAGTCAGTTTCCATCCATTATTCCTTATCTGGGCTTCAGTTGTTTTGGAAAATAGCTTCACCCCTTCCTCTCTGTGGTAGCCTCTCAAATACTGGAACCCTGCTATCATGTCTCCCCTGGTCTTTGTCTTCACTAGACAAGGCATGCCCAGTTCCTGCAACCGTTCTTCACATGTTTTAGCCTCCAGTCCCCTCATCATCCTGGTTGCTCTTCTCTGCACTCTTTCTAGAGTCTCCACATATTTTCTGTATTGTGATGATCAGATGTAGTATTCCAAATGTGGTTTACTGAGGCAGTATGAAGTATTACTAACCAGAAGTGGTATTCAGCAGGTTCTGACCAGTTCTGGAGAACCAGTAGCGGAAATTTTGAGTAGTTTGGAGTACTGATAAATACCACTTCTGACTGGCCCATCTATTCTCTGCCTCCCGAGTCCCAGCTGATTGGGAGGAAATGGGGATTTGCAGTAACCTTCCCCTGGAGTGGGGTGTAGTGGTGGGTTCCTACTGGTTCAAACCGGATCGGCCGAATTAGTAGTAGTTTGGTGGCTTGGGTCACTGCAACAGGCAGTGACCCAGGCCTGCCACACCCCCGAACCAGTTCTTGTTCATCTTGTTTTTCAGTTTTGCACATGCGCAGAACAATTTAAATTAAAATGCACTACGCGTATGCGCGTAAGCGTGCATCAAGCACACACACGCACATGAGTGAACCGGCAGTACTGCCTTCCAAAACTCCCCCCTTCAGGTGGGGAGGGAATGGAGATTTTACAGTATCCTTCCCCTGCTATGCCTACCAAGCCACGCCCACAGAACCAGTAGTAAAAAAAATTGAATCTCACCACTGGTACTAATACTTCAGGTGATCTTGATACTATCCTTCTGTTGGTGATCCCTAGGATTGCATTGGCTTTTACTGCAGCTGCAGCACACTGCTGGCTCATACTTAAGCAATGGTCTGCTATAACTTCTAAATTCTTTATCATTTACCTGTAATCAAAAGCTAAAACAAGTAAGTGTATTGTAGCAGTGTTTCAAAATTCTTGCCATGGTGACCTGAAGTATTTTTACATGTATTATCTTATTGGACAGTTCCGTTTTTTGACCCAGTCATTCTTCCCATACATAAATTTGGGCCTTTTAAAAAATTTGCCACATGACCTAACAGCTTCGGACATATTTGATGACAAAATATAGTTTCATATTTAAACAGGATGTTCCTGTTTTTTCATTTTACTTTACGCTGCTAGATGGTTGCAATGTATATTACAGGTCATAATTTATGGCGTTGTTTAGTTCCCAATTTCTAGAGTGGTTTGCCCATGAAACTTTTTCAATGGATGTGTATTTTCAAAGTGTAACTCTGTTTGGTGGAAAAGTGCACAGTGCAAGGAGTTTAAGAAGCAGAACATTTTAATTGGGAGCATCTCTTATAAGGACCTGACATCTGAAGTCTTTATATCTTCATGCTTAACTAACTGACTGAGATATAACAGCCCCGAAGCAGGAAAAACCTATCCAATCGCTTCTGAACATACACGTTAAATGATTAAATTATTGTTTGAAATTAGCACTAGCAGCCGTATCCTTTCGAGACTGGCGATATGAGCAGCTCTTTAGACTCAGACCACAGAAGAAGGATAGCATCACATTTGTATTTGGATAAAGATATTATAGAACTGTGATGGCGAACCTATGTGCCAAAAGTGGTACGCACAGACCTCTCTGGAAGCACCAGCTCAGCTCCACCACGGATGTGCCTGCACCTCCCGCCGGCCAGCTGATTTTTGGATCTCTGCCATGCATGCACGGGGGTGGGGCACATGCAGGAGACACATGCGCATATGCAGGGGGTCACATTCACATGTGCAATGGGGTGGGGAGGGAGCATGGGGAGTGCGGAGCTCCCCCCCAATAGCCCATTTTTGGTTTCAGGAGGCTGCAGGGAGGCCTACTAGGGCCAAAATGGGGCGTGGGGGGGGTCACGTGCGCATGCATGGCGGCGGTGGTCATGCGCATGCACAGGTGTGTGGAGAGTATTGCACAAGCATTGCATTATGGGTATGGGCGCACAGGTGGGCTGGCAAATGCTGGCACGGACACTTTCAGTCCATGACAACAGAAAGGTTAGCCATTGCTGTTACAGAACCTTGCTTGAATAGGATCAAGAGATCCATAGCTTATTTCACTGGCTGCATGTTCTCATGCTGCCCTAGAATGCATATGCAGCCAATCCTCCAATTTTAACCTCACAGCAACAACTCCATGATGTAAGGTGGCATAGAGGGAAGAGGGAATGGCCTTGTAGGATGGGGAGGAAGGATTGTTATGACCATGGTCAGATAAGAAAGGCTTAAGCCTATTCCAATAAACTACCGTATTTTTGGAGTATAAGACGCACTAAGATTTTGAAGAGGTAAATTTTTTTAAAAAAGTTTTTTCACTCTGCAGGCCTCCCAAGCCTTTTTTCAACGCCTCATTCTTTGGTGAAAAACAGGGCATGCAGAGAATTTGAGAGGCTTGTAGAGTGCTCCTGAGGACTGGGGGGGGGGATGAGCAAAAATGGCCCGTTTTATGCTTGTTTATGCCCTCCCCAGCACCCAGGAGCACTTTGCAGGTCTCCCAAACCCTCTGCACGTCCATTGTTGAGATGGGGGCAGGGTTTCGGGAAGCCAAAAATGCTGTATTCAATGTATAAAATGCAACCAGATTTTCACCCTCTTTTTTTTGAGGGGGGGGAGGTGCGTCTTATTCTCCACAAAAATATGGTAATTTGAAAAAAAGAGCCTTGTATAACCACCCCCTACTTCCAATGCATATAAAGATAGAGAGGGAGAAGCACATTCAGGCCCGTAAGATCTCTTCCTATAGCTGTTACAATATAAATAGTCTTACGAATGAAGGCCAATATATGTGCCCCAGGATAATGTTGCAGGATCCAATCTGGGTTGGTCACAGGGACCAGAAATTTAGTCTTCAGAACTTTCGGACTCGTGCTGGAGCCCATCCTCAGGGAACTTCTCTCTACTGGAATGTGTGCTTTGGGCTATTCTATGCATCACATTTATGTGGTGCATGAATCCTATTGGTTCCCACACATTTTGGTAGAGAGAAGTTCCCTGAAGATGGGCTCCAGCACGAGTCCCAAAGCATCGAAAACTAAACCTCTGGTCCTGGTGACCCATCCAGATTGGATCCTGCAGAAATAGTCTTGACCTATATGGCATTGGTTTCTGAGTTGGTCTACCTTATAGGGCTGACAGCTGAGACTAGCTCAAAGTCACTAGCTCAAAGTTGCTTCCAATGACCATCAGCTAGAACAAACGTCTTCTGTTCCTAGTCTACTTCTAGTCTGCTCCTGATCTACACCTTCACCAGTACACCTTGCCAGCAGAGCAGAGCAGAACAGCACAGAACAGAACAGAACAGAATATGGAAGGGGCCTTGGAGATCTTCTACTCCAGTCCCCTGCTCAAGAAAGAGAACCTATAATATTTCAGATGTGACTATCTAGTCTCTTCTTAACAACCTACAGCTTCTGAAGGCAAGTGTTCCACTGGTTAATTTTACTCACTGTCAGGAAGTTTCTCCTTAATTCGAGGTTGCTTCTCTCTTTGGTTAGTTTCCAACCATTGTTTCTTGTCCTACCCTAATCTCTCAGGATGCATCTTAGTAGGTTAGAAGATTATAGTTTTAGTTTGGCAAGATTCTGTCCACTAGGTGTAACCAAATAAAGGCTTGAACTCAATTGGATTTCATTGTGTCGTCTCTGGACTTGGGTTTGACGGCTACTAAGGATTTGCAAGTAGGAAAATGGGAGAAAAGCATCCGCATCAGGTGTGGATTCTGGCAGGCACTACTGCTAGTTTGCTCATGTGCGGCTGCAAGCGTGCTTAATGCGCATTGCACATGCATGCGTAGTGCAATTAAAATTGTTCTGTGCATGTGCAGAATTGAAAAATAAGATGGTGCCACCACTGGCGCCGCCCGGGGAACCAGTTCAGGGGTGTGGCAGGCCTGGGTCACTGCCAGTCCCAGCGACCCAGGCCACCAAATCACAACTGGTTCGGCCGAACTGGGCTGAACCAGTAGGAACCCACCACTAATCCACATATACTTAGATGGTTTAAACCTCTCCTTTTTGAGAGATGAATTAAACCTCTGGGCTTCTGCAGAATCTAAAACAGCTCACAGGTAATATACAGTACTGCCGATATTTCTTTAAAACTGGATCCAAAAATTGATAGTTTGTCCTCTCATGGAGCTATGCCAAGAGCGCCCCACTCCTCCCTTAATGCACTTTGTTCACTCTTATCGGGGGTGATAGTTGCCCTCTGCCCAGAAAGCCAAAAGGAGACCATTTTGGTCCCTTCTCTGTCCATTCTATCCCTCTTCCCTGTTTGTTGTCCCCGTGTCATGTCAAATCCCTGCATGGCATCTGAGGTAGGTTGCTAAGGGACTCAGAAAGGAGGCATCAGGCTTCCCAGCACTAACAATGAAATGAATATAATAACAGGAGCCAAGAAAATAGCACAGAGCCCTTGTAATGGAAGGAAGCAGCTAATAAGTGTTGTTAGCAGTTTGTCTGATGGCAAACGTAGACACGTATCCTGTGGGCAGGCAGGACAGTTTGCCTCGCCTGAGAGTTTCGTTGCACGCAGGCTGCGAAGATTAGTATTGATGCTTGTCACATTGTGCCTGTCAAGCTGTTTAGTTGAGAAAATGATAAAAACAGTGGCTCTCCAGTAATCAGCCCTGGGCAGGTGGAAAGGAGGGGGAAATGTAGAATTTGATCTGCAGAGGGAGTTTTAATTCTGTTGTAGTCCTCGACTTACAACGGTTCATGAAGTTAAAGCAGCAGTGAAAGAAGTGAATATAGAATATAGAATAACAGGGTTGGAAGGGACCTTGGAGGTCTTCTAGTCCAACCCCCTGCCTAAGCAGGAAACCTTATACCGTTTCAGACAAATGGTTATCCAACATCTTCTTAAAGACTTCCAGTGTTGGGGCAACTTCTGGAGGCAAGTTGTTCTACTGATTAATTGTTCTCACTGTCAGGAAATTTCTCCTCAGTTCTAAGTTGCTTCTCTCCTTGATTACCTTCAACCGTTGCTTCTTGTCTTGCCCTCTGGTGCTTTGGAGAATAGCTTGACTCCCTCTTTTTGTGGCAGCCCCTGAAATATTGGGACACTGCTATCGTGTCTCCCCTAGTCCTTCTTTTCATTAAACTAGATATACCCAGTTCCTGCAACTATTCTTCATATGTTTTAGCCTCCAGTTCCTTAATCATCTTTGTTGCTCTTCTCTGCCAGATTCCCTTAGCAGCCATGTTACTAACTTAACAACTGAAGTGATTCACTTAACAACTGTGGCAAGACAGGTTGCAAATTGAGGCGGAATCCACTTAACAAATGTTAAGTGTCACTTAGCAACACAAACTGGACATAAGTTGAGGTCTATCTACGTTCTTTCTCGTGTTTTGAATGACAGCGTCTTCCCATATTGCAGCTTTGCTTACGCAAAATTGAACCACGGAATTGTTACCTTCACTGCATTATCTGTACATTTTAAATCTTGTGTTGTTTTATCAGTTAATGTGATCGTTTGGATAGATTTGGTTGGTTGTGGGAAACAGATAGCATCAGTTTCCATTTGGCAAAAGACCTAAAACCTACTCCGATTGTAATACACTCGGAGATTTATTAGGCTATTTCTGTTGCTTGCCATTTAGTTATTTACCTGTTTATTAACTGGATCTGTTTCTAGCTGCCTTCTTCCAGAAATAAAAAAAATCCTATATTAATAATTCAACTTCCATAATTACTGGAATTACTGTTGTCTTTGTTCTGAAGACATGCGGTAGAAAGCAGGCTAAAGCATTTTGAAGTCAAACTCATTTGTAATCTGTAAGAAACACAGTTGTAGATTAACTTTGCCATTCCAACCTTATTTCCCTATTTTTCAGAAGAAAATGAATCACCTTCTTCCTTCCTTTCTCACACTTCTTTCTATTAAATACTTGTGGCCAACTCTCAAAATTATGAAAGGCCTCGTCTGACCATTCTAGTGTTGTGGCCCGCCAATGGAACTGGTGTCAGGCTCAGACAGTGAGGAGGTTGGGGAGGAACATGGGGCAGTCCTGGAGTCTGGGGAAGGCTCTGATGAGGGCTCTGTATCAGAGGCAGAGAGGGGGCCAGCGCCGTCCGACAGTTATCAGCTGCCTTGGGAGTCAGAGATCAGTGGGGCAGAAGAACAGCTGGAGCCTGTTCCCCATGTGTGTATATGCAGAGCTGACAGGATAAGGGAACAGTTAAGGAACAAGGGCCAACTCGGGAATAAGGTCACAGGTGGATGGTGAATGGCTCCTCCCATAGGGAATAAGAGAGGAGCGAAATGGGAGTGGAATTTTCAGGAGACAATTTGTTCATTTAATTAGCATGAAGATTTGGTTGTGACTCTCAGAGACTCCTTACCAAGTATTTTCTTGTACAGCGTTGCGAAGATATCAGCCTGGCAGCTCTCCAAGTCTGATGAGGTCTGTGGTTGTAAATTCACCTTTGAAAGACTGTTTTCAGGGACTTTGCTGGATGTGAATGAGAGGAATTCACATTAACTCAATAAAAAGTGATTTTGTCGGGATAAGGAGTCTGCTTCGTGACTTTGTAAAGCCTAGGTCAGAACACATCCCTGGCTGACCTTTTACCCCTTAATCTACCTGATTTCATCTTGAACTCCTACACATCCTTTCTTTGTGTTACTGCATTTGTTAAAATAGGCAATATGTCCCAGGTGACCACAAAGGAAATACTTGATTTCTGTCTTTTGTCCTACTCCAAATCAGAAGCTTCAAAGTTGCATTCGACCGTTGACTGGCACATCTTAAGAAATCTATTTCAAAACAATAGATTCAAATGTTCCACCATTTCTTTGATGTTAGTGTAATTCTTATCCCGCAGCAAGTTGGCCATGGCGAGTTGCTGCAGAGAATTGCCATAGACCGCAATGGAAGATGGAGATCCCTAAACACAGAGGCAGATGAGATGTTATTGTAATCACAGAAATTATCTAAAAAGATTACACCTCTTTGGCTGCCAGAATTTTGTTCACTAAGCAATTATTTTGTCATGGAACTAGTTGCTCTGCCAATGAATGAGCTTCAAAAGACCCAGAAATTTTTATAAAATGTAAACATGTCCTGTTAATGTCATGTATACTGGAGAAAAATATGTTCGCTGATCCGTTTTGTAACCTCAGATTAAATGCTTTCAGTCTATCAGATATGGACTAGAGGAAAACATGTTTTTCATAAAAAACTACCTAAAAATATATCTCACCCACCCCTCCCCACTGGGAAAAAGGTCTCTGTTAACTATTCAATATCTTCATAAATGACTTAGATGAGGGAATAGAAGGGGAACTTACCAAATTTGCAGATGATACTAAGCTGGCAGGAATAGCCAAAACCCTAGAAGATAGACTCAAGATCCAGAAGGACCTTGACATACTTGAACACTGGGCCCTATCTAACAAAATGAAATTCAATGTGGAGAAAAGTAAAGTCCTACACTTAGGCAAGAAAAACCAAAAGGACACATATAGACTGGGTGAAACCAGCTTAATATCAGTAACTGTGAGAGGGAACTTGGAGTCTTAGTGGACAACCAGCTAAATATGAGCCAGCAGTGTGCAGCGGCAGACAAAAAAGCCAATGCAATCCTAAATTACATTAACAGAGGTATACAATCAAGATCAAGTGAGGTACTAATACCACTCTACAAAGCCCTAGTGAGACCACACCTAAAGTACTGCATCCAATTTTGGTCACCGCACTATAAAAAAGATCTTGAGACTCTGGAGAAAGTGCAGAGAAGAGCAACCAGGATGATTAGGGGACTGGAGACCAAAACATATGAAGGACGGTTACAGGAAACTGACCAAGGAGAGATTCAACCTAGAAATAAGGAAGAACTTTCTGACAGTGAGAACAATCAACCAATGGAACAGCTTGCCTTTGGAAGTTGTGGGAGAATTATCACTTGAGACTTTCAAGAAGAGAGTGGACTGCCATTTGTCAGAAATGCCATTGGGTCTCCTACTTGAGTGGGAGGGGTTGGACTAGATGGCCTATAAGGTCCCTTCCAACTCTATTAATCTGTTAAAAACTCTTGGAACCCTGAAATGGTGCACTGATCCTGCTTCCTCCTTGATAATATAATATTCTACTGCATATATCACCTGGGTCTGTGGAGGAATATAACTAGAAACTAGCCTTTGATAGAAGATAATATTGGTAACTTAGATTTGAACTATGCCCCCCTTTTTTTAAACAAAAAAGAAAGACCAAAACACTTCCTTGCTAGAAATCAACACTTAGATCAGCAGAGATTTACACCGATTAATATTAGATCAACAATCAAGAAGTAAATTATGCCTCAATGAAGGAACTACCAACTCATATGAACAAGCCAACAGTAAACATTAGTCTAATCAAGAAACCATCAAGACTACTCCCACCAGTACTGACAAGGCAACCTGCTAGTATAGAAAGAGAACACATCCCACTCCCTTCTAGCATTGATGATGTTACCTAGTTAGGTAATGATACATCTGCAAGAAAGCCACAGAACTCAGAGAGCACCAGCACGTCAACTTTCTATTCTTTGTTCTTAGAATTTACAGAGGTTTTTTTAAAGATTTGTACATCATCATCTACATCAGGGGTGTCAAACTCGATTTCATTGAGGGCCACATCAGGGTTGTGTTTGAGCTCAGGGGGATGTGGGGGTGTGGCCAGGGGGCATGGCCAACTCAATGTCACTCATGTCGTGGCACCTGTGGTGTCCCAAATGCTCTGCTAGCGAAAATGAGCTCCTGGGCTCCGTTTTCGGCTGCGACGGCATCCTGCAACCCTCTGCCAGCAAAAACAGAACCGATTGCCATTTTCCCTGGCAGAGGCACCGCGGGACGGTCCTTTGCTGCTTCTAGGGCAGCCCCACGGGCCAGATCTAAGCACCCCATAGGCCATATCCGCCCCCCAGGCCTTGAGTTTGACACTCCTGATCTCCATGATCTCAGTTAAAAACTCTAGTACTAGAATCTAGTAATTTAGGAAGTTGTTGAGGTGAGGAAAAAAATGTTTTATAGCCTACCTCTTTACTGTCATATTATTCACAAAATAGATAGCTGTCGTAAGTCAAATGAGGGAATATTCATTGATTTTTTTTTTATTCCCATATTATGCACTGAATTAACTGGTTGACAGATATGGTGTACAAGTTTATGTTGACATGAGAATCATTAAACGTAAACTTTATTGCTTTCATAATTTTATAGAGCAAAGGAGATCTGAAGGTTTATTACAGAAGGTAGAGAACTGCCCCAGAAGGCCTGAGTTTTATTTTCCTTTATTCTGTTTTTCCCTCCTATATTTTGTAAAACGCTAGCACAGCTACCTTCCTGCTAGATTCAAAAGAATATAAACAGTGGTGGTATTCAGACCGGTTCGGACTGGTTTAGGCGAGCCAGTAGTGGTGACCTGTGGGTGAGCTGTGCTCACATTTTCAGTGTGTAGCAAACCGGTGATATAATTATGTGAAACCCACCTCTGAATATAAATTATCTGCATCAATCCTAGAGCTTCTGCCTTTTGTCATAATCTCAACTATACATGGCAAAATAACAGAGACTTGGATTCTCCAACCAAGTCCTTGCAAAGGGCAGAAGTAAAGCCTCAGCTTTACAAGTTTTACAAAATAAATAAGAAAGTTTAAGCAGAGCCACTTTGGTGATTTGGGATTACCTGAAATGAAAAAAAAGGGTTTTAAAAAAGTGGGATGGGTATTAAGCCTCTAGGATTTCATTTGCTTGAAGAGTTATCTTTTCTGGACTTGCATAACTTGAGTTTCTTTATTTTTTTCCTCCTCCTCTTCCTCCTCTTCTTCCTCTTCTTCTTCTTCTTCTCCCCTCCTCCTCGTCTTCTCCTCCTCCTCTTCCTCCTCCTCCCCCTCTCTCCCTCCCCCTCCTCTTCCTCCTCCTCCTCCTCTGTTACATACTTTCCAGAGGCTTATGGAGTTGATTAGCCTTCTGAATCAGTCAACCAACCAGATAAACGCAACAACTTTTAAAAAAGGAATGAATTATGTTGCAAGCCTCCTCCTCTCCTATAATTCAGATTCAAAAATGAAAACATGATTAAGACATTATACTGTCAGCAACACCTTAAGTCAAATATATCTTTTTCTAAGGCTGTCTGCACGTGCTCCAAATCAATTTTTCTTCTTCCTATCAATCAATCAAGCAAGCAATGTTAGATGCTCCATCACTGGAAGTTTTTAAGAAGAGACTGGACACCCACTTGTCTGGAATGGTATAGGGTCGTCTGCTTGAGCAGGGGGTTGGGCTAGAAGACTTCCAAGGTCTCGTCCAACTCTATTGTTAAGTGTCAAATCCACATAGCAAACAAAAGATGTTTAATACATCAATATACATTTTGCTATGAAAACTGTAGATAACATGTCCCTCTGGAGCTATGTTTACTCGAATGGCCAAAATAAAATTGTTGTAAAAATGTACTTCAAAAGTCGTTAGTATAACCTATCAGTTAATGTAACTAATATTTAAAACAAGCCCGTCATATTTCTTGTTACAGGCTATACGATAAACATCTCTGGACTATTACGACTTCCAGAAAAGCTTTTTCATGCTAATTTTAAAAATAAATATTAAAAACAGTAGTGGCTGCTGCCGGTTTGCCCCGGTTCAGGGAAACTGGTAGTACTGGTGAACAGTTGCCCCCCCCCCCCCCGCCCCTGCCCTATCCTGTGCTATATTTCCATGTTTTTCAGTTCAGCTGATTCGCAATCACAGAACCAATTACTAAACCGGTTGCAGACCACCAGTTGCAGCTCTGATTAAAAAGATATATTCTGAATGATAAACCATGGGGTTGGTTAACCAAGGGCCTTGAAAACCCCTTTCAATTACTTTTTGTTGTTGCTTACCTCTTCTAAATATTATATTTTTATTTATTCATTCATCCATTCATCCATCCATCCATCCATTTAATTTCTTTAGTCGCCCATCATAATCAGTTACTCAGGGCGGCTTACAATGCAAAAAGGGAAAACCAAATACCTATAGAAACTGTTTTCTGTTTGTAATATCTTATTTCTGCATTGCCCAGAGTAGTGGCCCCCAACCTTTTGGGCTCCATGGACTGGTTCTGCTGAGAGAGGTTTTTCTGAGGATCAGGGCGGGGGGGGGGGGTTGCACGGACAGGTTTCTGGCATGTCGTGGACTGGTGTCAGTTCATGGACCAGGGGTTGGGGACCCCTGGCCCGGAGTCCCTAGGTGGGAGAGATAGGTCTTCCCTAAATATGATGAATAAAGTAAATAAATAAAGATTCAAGATGATAAGATACCAGATGTCAGGGTTCCAAATAGTATCCTCAAACAAATAACACTCCAAGGCTAGACGTTCCTCAAAATTGCAATTTATTGAAAGAGCCATGTTGGCACATCTGCGAAAACCTGAATCCGAAAGCTTACAGGTTTTCCCCACCCAGTTGAAAATTCAAGATCCTGCCCCAACACCCACAAGTCCATGACATGGTCCAATCTTCCACTGCCACGCTGGCAGCTTCCATCCACCCAGTTCCGACCAGGTGCAGAGACAAAGGATGATCGTGGCTTTCTAGAAAGAATTTTGTTATGGCTACATAGCGTCTAACTCCATATAATCCCACCTCCCATTTTCCCACAATAGAAAATGAATAATAGAATAATAGAAAGTGTGGCAGGCCTGAAGCCCAAAAGAAAAGGTGGCTTGCAGGTCTGACACCAGTTTTATCTCTCACCCCAAGGACGACAAAAGGATGGTTTAGAACCTAAGAATTGTTCTAACGTTCTTGTTAGGTTTAAGAGATCACCTTGGGCAAATCATGGCACAAGGGAGATGGCAGAAAATTAGTCTTCACCCACAGTTCACAACTACCAAGTTTATTCTCATAAATCTGGTCCACGAGAGTGCCCGAAGGAGTGGAAAAACTATATTGTCCTTGTATTAATTTAATAGGAGGCAGACCTATTTGTCTCTTCTTCATTAGCTTAACTGCTGTTCTCCGGTACCCTTCTGTCTCTTTTTCTTCCCATCAGCTGACAGACTGCCTTGAATTTTGGTCTTTAATTTAACATAATTAGTTTGTAACTGAAAATAAAAGTGATTGGTGGCTTGGCAGGGTATTCCTTACAACCATCTGTTTCTCTCTAGTGCCTATTTAGTGCTTGGAAGGGTAATCTATTTTTTTTTTTTTGTATCTAGACCAACAAAGGTCAGGTTTAATTTGGACTTACTTTTGAATCTGTCGCTGTTAACACAAGTCAGGCTATTTCTGAGACAAAATGTCTGGAATATTTTAATTGCGGCTGTTATGTCATCATAATGGAAATGTGCATTTTTCAAAGGGAGAAAATTCAGGGCAGAGTGCTGAGTTGCTAGAACTTGTCCGATAGACAAAAAGAACCCAGGTTAAAATTTAATGAATGTAATACAAGAGTTGATGTAAGATTAAAGGTATAAATATAATCGCATTGTCGTGTGTGTGTGAAAGGGCTGGACCTGGTTTATGTACATATCCTCAGCTACAGAATACAGAATAACACAATTGACAGGGACATTGGAGGCCTGTTAGTCCAATCGCAGACATGTTGAAATCTTAATGGTAAATATGAGATAAACAAATTTCTAAACAACCATTTCACATTATGACACAACAAAGAGCAGGAGATTTAACATAATAGCAACGATTTATTTTGGTGTGAGACAATAGGCCAACTATACATTTTTGACCACTGAAATAAGCACTTGGCCTTATTTTGGGGGAGATTTTATTATTTTTGAGATGCAGGAGGGAGCGAGCATGGTCACCTCATGGCTGCTGCTGTGTTGCAATATTTTGGGAGAGGGCTTACTTTTGGGGGAGGGTTTATTTTAGCACATGCGCTCAAAAGCCCAATTGGACTTATTATCTGGGAAGGTCTTATTTTCAGGGAAACAAGGTGTAGGTAGGTAGGTAGGTAGGTAGGTAGGTAGGTAGAGGTAGAGGTAGAGGTAGAGGTAGAGATAGAGATAGAGATAGAGATAGAGATAGAGATAGAGATAGAGATAGAGATAGAGATAGAGATAGAGATAGAGATAGAGATAGAGGTTTGTGTGTGTATGTTAGTGTGTAGTTATGGAAGAAGGACAAAAAACGAAGTGTTATTCTCTTGTCTTCTTAAGTAACATGTAGTTCTGCCTTCAGATATTTCACTTGGAGATTTTACTCTAATTTTCAGATAGAGTAATTTTTTTTACACTTTTGGGGAGGATGAATTAGGAAGGTATGGCTTTAGAAAATTATTACTATTGAGTTCGAGATCCTGGCATTTAAATAAAAATTCTGTAGGTATTTTCTTCCCATTGGCTAGTGGGCAAGACTAATAATCCCAGCCATAACAAATTCAGGCTCATTTCTATTCTGTTCTCTCCCAAAATTTCATACTACAGAAGTGGATGGGATTTAACTTACTCTAGTAGAGGAACAAATGAAGCAAAACAAAGAAGAGATTTTGTGACCATGCTGGTTATGTTAAGTTCCTCCAAACTTTGGGATCAAATTAGTGAATATTCACCAGGTTTTTTTCCAGTGCAAATAAATGAGCCAGCAAGTGGGTAGACCATGGCTAAAAACAACAATTAGAACTGGTCCTTCTTGGCTTCTAAGTATGCACAGGTAACTGGTTATGTTTCCTAAATTAAATATACATTGCTGAAGCCTACGCACAATGCCAAAAAGCTGTTATTTTAATTGGCTTTCTCCTCATTCTCCCAGCTCTTTTAAGTGGAAGGAGGTACCAATTAAAATAAAGCTGGTGTTTAAAAGAAGTGCCCACTTGTACCTTTGTAGATGAAGCTGGTTCAGGTAAAATTAATGTCATAATATATTAGCTTCCTGTTTAGTTCCAATAGTTTGTTTAATTAATTTTTTATATTGTCAGAACTAGCCCCAAAAGTTAGTTTTTCTCTGGACTTGAAATAGAGCCATGCCGTTTTGGACTCTATTGGTGCAATTAAGGGACTAGACATTCTTATAATCATCTTCATTTAATGAACCCATAATCCCTTGTGGCAGGGGTGGTTTTCACTTACCTTTCCTACTGTTTCGCAAATGTGCATGTGCACGCGCACTGCTTTTCGCACATGCACTGTGCTCAAAAAATGTCCCTAAATAGGATGAAATAGAGCAAGGGCAGGTGGTGCCCCGCCCCTCAATTTCCCCTACCAGTTCGGAAGAACCTGTCTGAATCTGTATTATCCTACCTCTGCCTTGTGGAGTGGAGTCTGGAGAACTGAATGCAGCTAGCAGTGTGTTTTAATGGCCAGATGCCCTTCCTGTCACCAATGAGGAGTTTTGTTCAGCAGATGTATTCTCAGTGTGCCCAGAGAGAGAAATATCTGCCTCTACCTAGGATCGAACACACAGCCTCCTGATTGTGAGATGAGAGCTCCACCTCTAGGCCACTACAGCACTCTAGAAAGACATTCTTATAAGGGTTCTAAATTAATTGGTAGACATATTAAGACCCATGATACCACCAGGCAGCCACTTACGGAGTAAAAGTTTGTTCTATTATTTCCATCCACATTTTACCAAATGATTGTTTTCCTACATAATAAATGGGAAAACCTGCATTATTTTGCTAGTTCAAACTAGTGACTTTTCTTTACAAGTGAACTCTGTTTTTGCCTCCAAGGAAAAGTTCAGTGGGAATCATCCCCGAACTGGAGTAATGATGGCTCCAATAATTCTATGGGTGGTTGATGGCCTGCAAAACTCATGGGGAAAATTGCTATTGCTATTTCCTGAGAAACATATCCAGAGGGTTGGCATTCAACGGAACTGTTCTTTTCCTATTTTTCTGCTATTGATGAAATGCTCAGGGAATACTCCCCTCCCCCGTTTTTCTGTTTATTCCACAGAATTATATTTCAGATAAATTTGCCAGGCAGCCTATATGTTCCATTTATTAGTTCTGTTTGTGGAAGGAAGGAAGGAAGGAAGGAAGGAAGGAAGGAAGGAAGGAAGGAAGGAAGGAAGGAGATGTTAAAGAAGGAAGGAAGGAATTTCAAGGAAGGAAGTGAGAGAGATTAGGGAAGGAAGATCAAGGAAGGAAGGAAGGAAGGAAGGAAGGAAGGAAGGAAGGAAGGAAGGAAGGAAGGAAGGAAGGAGGGAGGGAGGGAGGGAGGGAGGCAAGCAAGCAAGCTTGGAGAAGCCAACTCAAAACTTTAAGCCAATATCAGGATCTCAAAAGAAAGATATTAAATACTACAACGAAAAGGAAGGAAGGAGGGAGGGAGAGAGGAAGGATGGAACTTCAAGGAAGGGAGTGAGAGAGGTTAAGGAAGGAAGGTCAAGAAAGGAAGGAAGGTCAAGAAAGGAAGCAAAGTCAAGGAAGGAAGGAAGGAAGGAAGGAAGGAAGGAAGGAAGGAAGGAAGGAAGGAAGGAAGGAAGGAAGGAAATCTTAGGATCTAGCAAGTATGTGAAGTAAAGGCCCCAGACCAAACATGGTGGTGTGGAACTGGAAGGTGATTGATTTTTGTATGTTTTGGAAGCTGTTTCTATCTTTCTCTTCCTTGTTACTGTGGTTGAGGGGAAAAAAACCACAATTCTTGAGTTTTTCAAAACTGGAGGATTACCAAGCTGCTAAAAATCAGTTGTAGATCCAAACCTGAAGAAATTACCTCAAATTTATAACAGTTCACATTTTGACTATTTCTCTCCCCAGAATCACTTGGGGAGGAAATTAAATTTGTGATGTTCGTATTGGTGTCACGTTTAAGATTTTTCCCAATACATCCAAAGGTAGACATAAAATGTAATCGAAATTGAGAAAAAATATCTGGTCCTTGATTTCTCATTACAGCAGAGTTAAAGAAGCAGTTTCTCAGCCTATGATGTGAAATCTTGACTCGGAAAAATAATGTTAATATGAAATCAGATTATTTTGATTTTCCATGCAACTTTCAATTAAAGCAATCATTTCTGTTACTCTAGGCCGTGATGGCAAACCTATGGCACACGTGCCACATGTGGCACGCAGAGCACTCCCTGTGGGCACATGAGCCGTCACCCCAGCTCAACTCCACCACGCATGCCCGTTCGCCTCCCACCAACCAGCTAATTTTCGGGTCTCTGCTGCGCATGCGCAGGGGGACGGGGAGCATGCGGAAGACATGCCCCTCACGGCCCATTTTTGGTCCCAGGAGGCTGCAAGGAGGCCCACTTGGCCCAAAATGGGCCGGAGGGGTCATGCATGCAAGTGCAGGGGCAGGGGGACTGCAGGGGGGTTACATGCGCATGCACAGGGCGTGGGGGTGGGTGACATGTGCATGCACACGGCAGCAAGGCACACAGGGGGATGTTGGCCATGTATTGCATTTTGTCGCACAACGTCAAAAAGGTTAGCCATCACTGTTCTAGGCAAAAATGTCAATTGCTACTTTGCTTGCTTTGGAAATACTAAAAATCAGAGGGCATTTAAAAAAAAGATTATTTTATTATTGTAAAGTTTTTTCTAGAATATATCTTTACAATTTTTAATTTTTGCAATTGTACTCAATTTTTATGTTTATAACCGTCAAAGGTTTGCATGTTTTAGCTTGTAAGCTGCTCGGAATTGCCATGAGTCGTGAGATTGGGGGTTGGGGGGGCAATAAATTTGATAAAATAAAATAATGGTTGGTCACACAGCCAGATGTTTATAATGGATGCGGCACTATTGAGTCCTTCCCAAAGACCCAGGATAGGGAGACGTTGTGGTTTGATGGTGTTGAAGGTATCTCCCAAGGATGTAAGCTGCCTTTTGCAATTGATGAATTATTATTATTACAGCTGGTCACATAGTCAGCCAGACGATTAGACTGGATTGGGCCTTTTTATCCATCTATCAAATCCTTTCCAAGAGCCTGAGATAGGCAGATGTTGTTCTTTTTGGGTGTTAAAAGTATTATTACAGGATGTCAGCTGTTTCAAGTATAGCTTCCTTTTGCAATTGACTGATGGTAATGGATTCAGCAAATCTGCCAATGTTGCATTAAGAGAATATAGATGTAGACTGTAGATCAACAAGTATAATGAAAGATGAGACTTATTTATAAGGAATACAGTAGGTTAAAATAATGATTGTTGCATAAATGTACTAATAGATAGGTGGGTGGGTGGGTGGGTGGATGGATGGATGGATGGATGGATGGATGGATGGATGGATGGATGGATGGATGGATGGGTGGGTGGGTGGGTGGGTGGGTGGGTGGATAGATAGGCAGGCAGGCAGGCAGGCAGGTAGATATAGAGATAGAGATAGAGATATATGTATATATCTATCAGAATAGAGCTGGAAGAGATGTTGGAGGTATATATATTTTCTCATCATCATCCCATATGGTCCCAAGCTTTCTTTTGCCAATTGCCCACCATACTTGCTGATGTCATAGCTCCATCTTATTTTAATCATTTTGATCAAATGGGATCCATTCTACAACTGTCTTGGTCTACCTGCCATCTGTTATTCTTGCTTCTTTCCATTTCCTTTCTTTTACTCTCTTGATGGCATTGTATACTTTCGTTTGTTCTCTAATCCATGTGCAGTTCTTTCTGTTCTTATCTTATAATGCCAAGCATCTTTTCATCCCTCTTTGTGCCACTCATAGATGCTTGCTGATCGCATTTAACGTGCTGTTCAATTTCCTTTTTTGAGAACGGTTGGCCAGGGTATATGTAGTGTACATATTGGCCCTTCATACATCATATAGTTTGGATTCCTGACCCCTGATCAGGTTAGTTGCTCTTCTCTGGGCTCTTTCCCGTAATTCTCTCCCATAATTCATTTCAGGGGGAGTTGGAACCTACCAAGGTGTCCTACACAAGGTTTGAAGTTCTATGTTGGCTTGGAATTTGGCTCATGCCCTTTGCTAATTGCTTTTTTTCTTTTGCTTCTCCCTGTTTTCTCTTACAATGAAATTCAACATAAAGAAAAAGTAAAGTCTTACGCTTAGGCAAGAAAAACCAAAAGTACACAAATAAACTGGGTGAAACCAGACTTAATAGCAGTAACAGTGACAGGGATCTTGGAGACAACCAGATAAATATGAGCCAGCAGTGTGCGGCAGCAGCCAAAAAGCCAATGCAATCCTAAATTGCATTAACAGAGGGATCAAGTGAGGTACTAATACCACTCTATAAAGCCTTAGTAATACTAACCTAGAATACTGTGTCTACATTTTGGTCACCACACTATAAAAAAAATGTTGAGAAGAGCAGAGAAGATGTTGAGAAAAAGTGCAGAGAAGAGCAACCAAGATGATTAGGGGACTGGAGGCTAAAACATATGAAGAACTGTTATAGGAACTGGGCATGACTAGTCTAAAGAAGAGAAGGACCAGGGGAGACATGATAGCAATCTTCCAGTATTTGAGAAGCTGCCACAGAGAGGAGGGGGTCAAGCTGTTTTCCAAAGCACCTGAAGGCCAGAGAAGGAATAATGGATGGGAACTGACCAAGGAGAGATTCAATCTAGAAATAAGGAGGAACTTTCTGACAGTGAGAACAATGGAATAGAAGTTGCCTTTGGAAGTTATTGGAGTTTCATCACTTGAGACTTTCAAGAAAAGACTGGACTGCCATTTGTCAGAAATGGTATAGGGTCTCCTTCTTGGGTGGGGGGTTGGACTAGATGACCTACAAGGTCCCTTCCAACTCTGTTAATCTAATCTAATTTCACCCTCCTTCTCCCCAACTGAGCTGTGGGTGAGAAGCCGTTTAGGCTTTAATTTACAGCCGCAAATCAGGCCATTCCCTCTGCCAATGCTGTTCGCGATACAATTTTAAATATGCCTTATTGCCTTTGAATGTATTTTAGTAAACATTTCCTTCCCAGAAGGTAATAAAACAAGACACATTTTAGCCTTTCAAGTTTGTACTGAATATGCCGCACAACACTGCAATTCAAACGCATTAAGATTTGCTGACTTCATTGTTCTTACGAAAATGCCCTTCAGTGCCTACCTTTCATCACATATGTCTAAAGGAATCTGCCAAATGTTAAATCTACAGTTCCAGACAGGTGTGTATTATTTACCCGAATGTTCAATTGTGGGACCTGTAATTGGCTAGTCGTCTTGATTAAGCTTTCAATCCTTTAGCACTTTACATTTTTCGACTTATTTCAAAACATCTCTCTGCGTGCCAAAGTCACTGTTAAGGCAAGCTTCGAGTGTATTTTTTTGATACCTGTACTTTTTTAAAGCTTTAAAACTGCTGGAAGATAGTCCGCCAAGGTTAAAATAATGTCAGGTATGTTTCAGTTTCAACTTTCAGCTAAAATAATAATAATAATAATAATGGACAATTTTCGTAGCAGGCAAACAATTTTCCTCCCTCTAATGCACATTCTATGAATATTCATAATTGTTGTTGGGATATTTCCCCCCCTCATATTGTTATACCCTGAATATTGCTTCTAGGAGGGGGGGATTTTACAAAATTAAGTAATCAGCTGTGGATAAACAATGTCATAATTGAAAACAACACAAATAAATGAATATTATGTAATGCTTTCTTTTAAAAAAAAACAGGGATTGTGCTTTTGAAAACTATACAAACCCTTGGGTAACTTGACAGACAGTAATTTAAAAGCAAACAAATATTTGCATTGTTTTTGTAAGATTAACTGGAACAATTTTTAAAGAAAGTGTTTTTTATAGCAATGTTAAATATGTTAATAATATTTTGCATAATTTCTGATCGGATACATTTTAAAATAGGTGAAGAGAACAGATCACAGCTTGCTGCTAGAATATTCCCCTCTCGTACAAAGAGGACAGGTGTCAAATATCTTAGACTTAAAATGGTTTGAAAAACTTGCTGGGAATAAAAAGTGCATGGGTCCCAAAAATGAAGGATTCTGTAGACTCTCTCCACATTTTTCTTGTGGTTTCCTTTGGTTTTGATTGGTTTTTGAAAGATGGAATCATAGGTGGGAGTCTCATACCATCCCAGTCAAATGGTTGTCCAGTGTTCCAATGTCTCAGGGGCTGCCACAAGGAAGAGAGAGTCAAGCTATTCTCTGAAGTACCCGAGGTTAGAACAAGAAGCAATGGGTGGAAACTAATCAAGGAGAGAAGCAACCAAGAACTAAGGAGAAATGTCCTGACAGTTGGAACAATTAATCAGTGGAACAATGTCCACCGTTCAGAAGTTGTGAAGTCTCCAACACTGGAATATTTTAAGAAGAGATTTGACAATCATTTGTCTGAAATGGTATAGGGCTTCCTATCTGAGCAGGGCTTTAGACTAGAAGATCTCCAAGGTCCCTTCCAACTCTCTACTCTACTTTACTCTACTCTACTCCAGTCTACTCTTCTGAAATCCTCCTGTGATAGAGCACCCACAACCTCAGGAGGCAACCCATTCCATTGATTAATTGTTCTCAGTTATGAGAACTGACAAGCCAGTTTTTTCTGCTGTGTCTTAGATCTGTTATTTGTACTTTCTGAATAATTCCTAGATGCAAATGTGCAATGGTGTAACATCTATGACATAAATCGAGCTGCTTTGCAAGCACTTAGTTTGAAAAGCCATGTTTCATCTAACAAGATTGGGAATGCGGTTGTTTTTGTCAAAAAGACTTCCCAAGAAACTCATGGGCAGACAGGCAAACAAGGAACTCCATGTTCTGGCCTAGGCTTCCCCAGCAGCACGAAGCCGAGTCTTTATCCCAATAAGCCCCTTTTATTTAATTTACAGTGAATTCTTCCCAAGAAAGGCTTTCCTTTCCAACAGTCTTTCAAAATAGTTCACAATTACCGACCTTTATCAGGCTTGGAGAGTGGCCAGGATGATACCTTAATTGTCTCCTGCAAACTCCCCTCCTCTTTCGCTCCTCTTTTGTTTCCTCTGGGAGGGGCCATTCACTGTCCACCTGTGGCTTTATTCCCAAGTTGACCCTTGTTCCTTAGCAGTTCCCTTTGTCTGGCAACTCTGCGCATGCGCACACTGGGAACAGGCTCCAGCTATTTTTCTGCCCTACTGATGTCTGACTCTGAAGGCAGCTGATAACTGCTAGACAGCCCTGGCCCCATCTCTGCCTCTGACGCAGAGCCCTCATCAGAGCCTTCCCCAGACTCCAGGACTGGCCCATGTTCCTCCCCAACCTCCTCACTGTCCGAATCTGCTCCCAGATCTGCTGGTCACTGGCATACTCCAACACTGAACTGTCTGAACCCAGAGGACATGTGTGGAAAAGAACTTGGGATGATGTCAGAAGTGATGTCCACTTCTGTGGTTCAAGCCGACAATGACAGAATAAATTAAGCAATAATCCAAGATCAGCAAACAGAAGATTGAAGAAAGGAGACAAATATCTTTCTGGAAGAGCAGAGGCCCAAAGATGTATAGGGTCAGGTCAAACACAGAAGATTCCAGCAGACAGTCAACCAACTATTTCAGATCAAAGCCTGCCCTGATGTTTCTGGCACATTTATTGTTCTGTTATATTTCAAGAGCTAGTCGGGTCAAAGGGCTTCTTGGAGTAGGGATATTGCGATGTGTAATAAGTAAGGTTCTAAATTTAGTAAAATAAAGCAAGGTTTTACAGTTAGGCAAGAAAAACCAAATGCCAGGGCTGTCACAATGCATGGGCCTGATGGGCCCATGGCGGGGGGGTCTCCCCCATGAGCTACGAGCCCCACACTAATCTGTGCATGCTAACCCTTCAATGCACCTTGTATCATATAAATACAGCAACTGTATGGCTTACTGAGTATTACTGTGTTTTTCAACACCAATTTGTGGGAAGTGCCAATAAAATAAATATAATTTTAATGATATTGACCGTTTACATTTTTATTCCCGTGAATAGTTGTGGTAGGGGCCCCAGTATACTGCTTTGCCTGGGCCCATAATACTGTTAAGACAGCACTGCCAAATGCTCATATATAGTATAGGCCCGTGATGGCGAATCTATGGCATGTGTCCAGAGGTAGCACTCAGCACCCTCTTTGTGGGCACGTGAGCCATCGCCCCAGTTCAGCTCTGCCGTGCATGTGCACATGCCTCTCACCGGCCAGCTGGTCTTCGGGTCTCTGCTGCATCTGCATGGGGATTGGGGCATGTACGGGCAGGCATGTGCATATGTGCAGGGGTGGGGCATGTGCAGGGCACATGCTGGGAGCGCATGTGCATGTGTGGGGGCAGGGTGCGTGCAGGGATGCACGTGGATGCGCGGGGAGGGACGCACGGGCACATTGTATTTTGGGGGCACTTTGGACACTCGGTCCGGAAAAGGTTTGCCATCACTGGTATAGGCGTACTTGGCTCAATAGTAGTAATTGTGAGAGGGATCTTGGAGTCCTAGTGGAAAACCATTTAAATATGAGCCAGCCGTGTGCTGCAGCTGCTAAAAAAAAGCCAACACAGTTCTAGGCTGCATAAACAGAGGGATAGAATCAGAATGTTCCTTGGAACACAAGTACACAACACAAAAAGGTATGAAATCCTTGCAGTTTTGCCATGTTTCACTATTGTTCTCAGCTTTCAGGAATAGAAACATGATAATTCCTCTATCTCAGTTCCTTTCTCTTTGAATAACGGTATCTAAGCTGCCTAATGCCTTAGATATTTATTTGTTTCTTTCCATTTGGACACCATCCAATTCCAAATGACTCTGTGCAGTTCACCTAAAAACCAAGGCACACCAAAAGCAAGACTGCACTCAGGCACAATACACAAATGGAAAACAGAACTAACAAACACACCCCAAATAGCAAATGCAGTCCCACCTTAATTTTCCAGGAACTGAATCAGCCGACCTGGAATTTCAGTATTTTAGGAGGCTTTACTGTTGAAATGTGCTTTGTGGTTAAGACAGGAAGGGGTACATTGCAGTAGTGGGATTCCATTTTTTTTTACTATGAATTCAATGGGCATGGCTTGGTGAGCGAGGCTTGGTGAGCATGGCAGGGGAAGGATACTTCAAAATCCCCCTTTCCTCCTGATCAGCTGGGACTTGGGAGGCAGAGAATAGATGGGGCGGGGCCAGTCAGAGGTGGTATTTACTGGTTCTCTGAACTACTCAAAGATCCGCTACCAGTTCTCCAGAACTGGTCAGAACCTGCTGAATGCCATCTCTGGTATATTGCCCTCTTGGTCAAATGTAGTGCTTCATGCATGCAGTGCTTCATGCAAGTCTACTGAGCAGTAGTGCTAACTACCCTGATGTATGCCAGTGAGACTTGGACTGTATACAGGAGGCACGCTAGGCAATTGAACCACTTCCACACTACCTACCTCCCCAGACGCCTGAGGATCTGGTGGCAGGACAAGGTGCCAGACATGGACATCCCCTCCAGAGCAGACCTGCCATCAGTTCACACCATGCTGATGAAAGCTCAGACATGCTGGGCAGGCCATGTTGCAAGGGTGCCAGGCCATCACGTCCCTAAACAGTTCCTCTATGGTGAGCTGTCTCAAGGAAAGTGATTGCACGGGGGACAAAGGAAGCGATACAAAGACATGCTGAAAGCCTCCTTCAAGTCCCTGGAAATTGACATCACCTCCTGGGAAACCCTGGCACAAGATCAATCAACATGGTGCACACTGATCCACCAAGGCTGCCAGACATCTGAGGAACAACTATAGCTCAAGAGAAGCAAGCACTCCACAAAGCCAGAGCTGCAGATACTGCAACAGTGGTGCCCGCATGTGTCTGCCCGACATATGGCAGAAGGTTTTGTGCCCATATAGGCCTTACCAGCCACCTGTGGACACATCGTGGACAGCCCACAACCTGTTAGATGTCAAGGTCCTCTTCGAACACAATGGACAAACATCATCACTTCACTGGTGGCTGCCAGAAACGTGGCCTCTTTATCAACATTTTTCCAATCTGATCTGGCATTAGGATACAAAAACATAAACTGTTGTTGTTCAGTCTTTAAATTGTGTCTGACTCTTTGCAACTCCATGGACCACAGCATGCCAGATACTCCTGTCCTCCACTGTCTCCAAGAGTTTGCCCAATTTCATGTTCATTGCATCGATGACACCATCTAATCATCTCATCCTCTGCTGTCCCTTTTTCCTTTCACTTTCAATCTTTCCCAACATCAGGGTTGCGTCCAAGGAGTCCTCTTTTCTCTCTTCTCATTTGGTGGCCAAAAATATTTGAGCTCCAGCTTCTGGATCTGTCCTTCTAAAAAAACCCAAGTGATTACCTTTAGGATTGACTGACTTGATTTTATGGTCCAAGGTACTCTCAAGAATCTTCTCCAACAACACAATTTGAAAGCATAAGTTCTTCATCCTTCTTTATGATACAACTCACACAACCATACAGCTCCTACTGGGAAAACCATAACATTGATTATATGGACCTTTGTCAGCAAGATGATGTCTCTGCTTTTTAATATGCTGTCTAGGTTTGCCATAGGTTTCTCCCCAAGAACCAAGTGGTTTTAATTTCATGGTTGCAGTCACTGTCTGTGGTGACTTTGGAGCCCCCAAAATAAAACTTCTTACATGTCTTCTCCTTCTTTGTTGTTGTTGCTAGTTGTGAAGTTGTGACTGATCCACCGTGACCCCATGAACAACGTTCCTCCAGGCCTTCCTGTCCTCTACTTCCTTCCCCTTCTATTTGCTAGGAAATGATGGGACTGGATCCAAACCATAAACAAAAACATAAACTGCCCATCTGCAATTAGCAGAACTCTCATTATGTATTTCCTGGTGGGGTAGTGACCAATATGTAAGTTATCACCCTCCTTTTGAGGTGCCAATGAACCACCCAAAGTACCTGAGATGCTTTTGTGAAATGCTGGAAGAACCGAGGAATTTATGGGAAGATGTCATTGTTTGTAGAATGCAACTGTACATTGAACTCAATAGGTTTATATTCAGAGTCTTGATATTATATGGCATTGGTTTTTGAGTTGATCTACTTTATAGGTGTCAAGCCAGCCTCCCTCAGCAACCAAGAAAGAAACCACTTAACTCAATTTCGCAGAATTAAGAGTACTTTTACTGGTTATGAAAAGATAACAGCTAAGCAAAGCAAGTCTGAGGCAAAAGCGCGCGAAATCATAGCTATCAATATGTGACCCAATCCCCTTCCCCTGGTAACCTCATCCCATAGTCCAATCTGCAAATCCCTTAGGTATCATGTGAGTTCCATCTTCAAAAAGCATCATCAGGTTTGTATGCAGGACAGTTGGGCTTGTCCTGCATACAAACTATCACTATCTCCAGCATGCGCAGTAGAAGGTGAGAACAAAACTCCTTTTTCACAATCTCTCCTGTACTTAAAACTTCCCTTCCCAAATACCACCCCCCCCTTTCAATGGCAGCCGAAAGGAAGTAGCGAAATAGAGGCTGACAATAGGGCTGACAGCTGGACTGAGACTACCTCAAAGTCACTAGCTCCAAGTTGCTTCCAATGACAGTCAGCTAGAATGAACGTGTTCTGCTCCTAGTCTACTTCTAGTCTGATCCTAATCTACACCTTCACCAGTACACCAGGCTCCGTCTCATTATTTTCCACGTACAGCTGCTGTGATGGAATGTGCAGATGAAGGAGCGGGGAGAAGGAACTTTCCCAAAGAGAGGCCTAGATTAAGAGATTGAGCAGTCCTGAGCTGGATGGGGAAAGAGTTTCAGGGAGAAGAGTAGAGTAGAGTAGAATTAGAATAGAATAGAATAAAATAGAATAGAATGACAGAGTTGGATCTTGGAGGTCTTCTAGTGCAACCCACTGCTCAGGCAGGAAACCCTATAGCAGTTCAGACAAATGGTTGTCCAATCTCTTCTTAAAAACCTCCAGTCTTGGAGCATTCATAACTTCTGGATTAATTATTCTAACTGTCAGGAAATTTCTCCTTCATTCTAGGTTGCTTCTCTCCTTGATTAGTTTCTATCCATTGCTTCTGGAGCTTTGGAAGACTGCTATCACGTCACCCTTAGTCCTTCTTTTCATTAAACTAGACAGATCGAATTCCAGAAACCGTTGTTTATATGTTTTAGCCTCCAGTCCTCTAATCACCTTTGTTACCTAGTAAATTATCTACCTGAAAAGAAGACTACTAACCTAGGTTCAAGACATTCGCTATCATGGTGATGCAGTGGTTAGAGTGCAGTACTGTAGGCTACTTCTGCTGACTGCCAGCTGCCTGCAATTTGGCAGATCAAATCTCACCAGGCTCAAGGTTGACTCAGCCTTCCATCCTTCCAAGGTGGGTAAAATGAGGACCCAGATTGTTGGGGGCCATAGGCTGACTCTGTAAAACCACTTAGAGAGGGCTGGAAAGCACTGTGAAGTGGTATATAAGTCTAAGTGTTATTGCTATTTCCCTAAAGTTGAGGCTGAAATAATTCAACTTTTCCATGACCATATTCTTGGGGAATTGCGGACAACACTGTTATTTAAAAGGAATATCATTTGGGGAAATTCTTGTATTCCTTTCAGTTAAATACAGTATAAACTTTGGCAGCATGGCTAATTTGCACTAATGCAATGCAATCTATTCACTGACCCTCTAGTTTTAGCCCTTGGTCAACCACATGTAGATGATTGAGCTCAACCATGGGAATTTAAGGCAGTGATTTTCAATTAAAAATACTTTGTTAGTGTTTTGGTCTGCACATTTAATTGCAGCTGTGATTGTCTATTCAGCTTTCATTAAGGCCTGCTAGCATTTCCCTTTCAATGAAGGCTGGAAGTGTTTTCCATTTCTACAGTTGTTGTTTTGTAAACAAAAATAATTAGCAATCTTTACATGATCAAAATAATTCCAGCTTGATTATCCTACATGCCGTTAAACCTCTTCATTCCCTTCTTCCCCAGCATATCACAGACTGTAAGATGAATTTTCAAAATAATCTTTATGTCTAGAATTTTAACTGTAGAACATCTGTTTCATTTTGAGGGAACTGTGATGAGCATCTGTTTCCAGGGAAGGTATGAACTTAAACCAGATTGCATTCATTTGTGGTGTCATGGATTATCTAATCTTATACGGTTTTACAAATAAATCCAAAAGCTGAACCTTCACTATCAATCATATTGGCGTGTTTCAGAATTGATGTGAACATTTGTTTTGTTGTGGCTTTCTTCTGTCCATTAGTATTAAAATATATTTGTTGTTGTTGTTAGTTGTGAAGTCGTGTCCAACCCATCATGACCCCATGGACAACATTCCTCCAGGCCTTCCTGTCCTCTACCATCCTCTGGAGTCCATTTGAGATCACACCGACTGCTTCGGTGACTCCATCCAGCCACCTCATTCTCTGTCGTCTCCTTCTTCTTTTGCCCTCAATCATTCCCAGCATTAGGCTCTTCTCCAGTGAGTCATTCCTTGAGTTTCATCTTCAGGATCTGGCCTTCTAAAGAACAGTCAGGGTTGATCTCCTCTAGGACTGACCGGTTTGATCGTCTTGCAGTCCAAGGGACTCGCAGGAGTCTTCTCCAGCACCATTGTTCAAAAGCCTCCATTCTTTGGTGCTCAGCCTTTCTTAAGGTCCACTTTTCACAGCCATACATTGCAACTGGAAAAACCCATAGTCTTGACTATACGCACTTTTGTTGGCAGGGTCTCTGCTTGTTAGTATGCTGTCTAGATTTTATGCCATAGCTTTCCTCCCCAGGAGCAAGTGTCTTTTAATTTCATGGCAGCAGTCCTCATCTGCAGTGATCTTGGAGCCCAGGAAAATAAAATCTGTCACTACCTCCATTTCTTCCCAATCTATTTGCCAGGAATTGAGAGGGCTGGATGCCATGATCTTAGTTTTCTTAATGTTGAGTTTCAAGCCAACTTTTGCACTCTCCTTCTTTACCCTTTAAGAGGCTCTTTAATTCCTCTTCACTTTCTGCCATTAGAGTGGTATCATCTGCATATCTGAGGTTGTTGATATTTCTCCTGTCTATCTTAATTCCAATTTAACAGACTTGGAAGGGATCTTTAAAGTCTTCTAGTCTCAAAGGGAGAAGCCACCTGGAATTAAGAAGAAACTTCCTAACAGTGAGGACAATTAACCAGTGGAACAGCTTGCCTCCAGAAATAATGGGTGCTCCATCATTGGACGTTTTAAAGAAGAGTCTAGACAGTCACTTACCTGAAATGGTATAGGTGGCGAACTTTTTCAGCACTTTAAAAAAATCCAGAAACTACCATTATTGTCCAGTTAAGCATTTTCTCAACAAATGAATAAGCAAGAGCAAATAGATGAAGTACAAAAAGTTCCACATGAATAGAGAGAGATTCTGAAAAGACTGAAGGCCGAAACTGCCATCTTGAACTTGAACTTATCCTCAGTAGTTGATGAAGATTCTCTGTCATCCATTGTCTGGATTTGTTGAGTCATGGCAACTGGATTTATTTTCTTGTTGGTTTGAGATGTTTTGCTCATCCTAGCAGTGAACAATTCTCCAGTCTGAACAAGTTGCAGAACAAGAATCTGATTAGAAACATAGAAATATAGAAAACGAATGACTGAAAAAGACTTCAAATGACTGAATGATTCTTTGGTGTGTTTTTCATGTTCTTTTTAATGTTTAGTATGTATTCATTGCTTTGTAATTATTATTATTATTTTATTTTTTAATTTTTGACAAATGATGGATAAGTATTTACCCCCAAGCATGTTTAAACTTAGTTAATGATGATTGATCCACTACTCAGTTGGAAGTTGGTTCTAAGCTGCTACTGCTCTGAAGTCATACTTAGTAGTAGGCAGAGAGTTGTTGGAATGTACCAACTATTAAAAATCTTAGGGGTCATTAAGTATGGCCTCCTTGGTGAAACCAAGAATATTGAAAGGAAAATACATCCCTCAGTAGAGGTGGAAGCCTCAGACACAACTTGTCCCTCATTTTTTTATGCTACTCTTTCTTCAATCCCTGGGAAGTTCAAGCCTACTTCACACGTCCACCAGAAAGGCCACCTTTAAGGACCCCTAAGAGTTTTAGGAGTGGTACATTCCAACGACTTTCTGCCTACTCAGATTCCCCCCTAACCAACTGGTCAAGGCTGAAGAAGCTGCTTGGATGGGCAGCGAAACATCTCAAATTCAGTTGGCATGACTCAACTTCCAGACAATTCTACCTGGATTACTGAGAATCTTCATCAACATATTGACCCATACTTTGGGGAAGAAATCATGAGGTCAGTCCAGGAATGCCCCTAAGAGTTTTAGGAGTTGGTACATTCCAACGAGTCTCTGCCGACCCAGCTTCCCTCTAACCAAGTGGTTTAGACTGAAGAAGGTACTTAGATGGGCAGTGAAACACCTCAGGCCTACAAGAAAAGAAGTCCAGTTGGCATGACTCAACTTCTGGACAATTCTACCTGGATGACTGAGAATTTTCATGAACATATTGTCCCATACTTTGGGGAAGAAACTCTGAGGTTGATCCGGGAATGCCCCTAAGAGTTTTAGGAGTTATAGCAATAGCAATAGCAGTAGACTTATATACCGCTTCATAGGCCTTTCAGGCCTCTCTAAGCGGTTTACAGAGAGTCAGCATATTGCCCCCAACAATCTGGGTCCTCATTTTACCCACCTCGGAAGGATGGAAGGCTGAGTCAACCCTGAGCCGGTGAGATTTGAACCGCTGAACTGCTGATCTAGCAGTAGCCTGCAGTGCTGCATTTAACCACTGCGCCACCTTGGCTCTTGGAGTTGGTACATTCCAATTATTCTCTGCCCACTCAGATTCCCCCTAACCAACTGATTCAGACTGAAGAAGCTTCTTGGAAGGGGAGCACAATATCTCAAACCAACAAGAAAATAATCCCACTCCTGTGAGTAGGAGGATGTTTGCGTTGTCAGTGTTGGTACCCTACCCCGGGTCTTAGAGAAGAAGCCATCACTAAACAACGCAACCAAAGAATCTCTAAGACCATCCCCACCAACACTGACAGGCAAGCCACCAGAATATAAACTGACAGCAAAGCACACTACTTACTAGCACTGATGATGTTACCCAGTTGGGTAATGAAACGTCTGCAAGAAAACAACCAAGCTCAGAGAGCACCAAGGACCCCTCATTTCAACCCTGAGCTACAAATATTCTCCTTTATTGGTACTGTCTTCTGTTCTAAGATAGAAGACATTGTGACATCAGATACGCTAAGAAATTGATTAAATAATTAAGATAAAACAAACTACCTTTGATTAAGTGAAATCCCCATCTTTTGAACGAGACTTTACTTACTGAATTAGTGTCATTGCCTCTCACACAAAATTTAATTTTTGCTTCGAGCATATGGGCATAATGGTTGCACCATTAAAAAGAAATAATATTAACAAAGGTCAGGTTCCATTTTTTATTGCAGATTCCATGACAGATGTTTGCAATTATCTTTTCCTTTTAGAAGCGGGTTGGGTGGGGAACGGTCTGCTAATGACTTTTTTATTTTTAATGCTACATAAACCAAACCCTCAGATTCTATAATGGGCATCCTTTCAAAATTCGCTTTTCCTGGAAAGCAATCCAAAAATAAGACTAGTAATTCCCTTGTATTTAACACGGCATTTCTGAACTACGTTTGAGCAAGGTGATGAAAAGCTGGTTTCTTACCACCGACTTAACTTACTAAAATGATGAGCATGGAGTTGAACTTAAACAGCAGTATAAAATATCCATTTTTTGTATGTTGAGTCCTGAGAAAAATGATATTGGAGAGTCGAGTCACACTCACAAGGAGAGCAGGGGTGAAATCCTACCGGTTCGGACCGGTTCACCCGAATTGGTAGTAAACCGGCAGCAAAGATGCAAGCTGTTTGCCTGAACTGGTAGTAAAAAAAAAGCTACCGGTTTGGTCGAACCGGTTTTTCTGACGATCAGCTGTGATTTCCTGCTTTCTAGCTAATCTAAATCGTGTGGTAGAGCGGATTTCCCCCCCTTGCTGTTCGCTTACTTCGCTGTTTACTTACTTCGCTCTTCGCTTACTCGCTTGCCAGGCATGCTTGGTAGCAGGCTCTGCCCATCTGCCCAGATGTCATTTTGATGCTCTGCGCTCGCACGGAAGGTCCTGATATGTGCAGAGGTGTGTGATCACATTGCTACCGAACCGGTAGCAAAGAGAAGTGGATTTCACCCCTGAAGGAGAGGTGTGTTCCTATTTTTAACAAAAGATTTCAAAAGCTTCAAAAGATTTTAGTCTGTAGAAAAAAGGATGGATATAACAAAAAATTGCTTGATTTGTCATTTTATAATCCATCTTTCTATTTGGAGAAGCTGGATGAAATAATATAATGGACCCCAATGCTGGCTTATTTTAGTCCCTTCCTACGTTATAAGCCTTATGTGCCTAATTTTCAAGCCTTACCTGCAATCAAATATAATTTATGTAGAGATAATGTTTAGTTATTCTCCATGGAACATAAGCAACGGATTATGCAGAGAACATAAAGAGATACAAAGGACAAAAACAAAATGCTGCATTTATATGGCTCCCTTGCAGAATACATCATTATGCATGGACATTTTCAGAACAAAATATAATAAATTGGATTAGTTACTTATCAAGCAGAGCGGCAATCCTCCTATTGAATAGAAGCCATAATTCATATATTTTATTTTCTAAGCATAGGTTTCTAAATAACCACTTTTTCAAATAATATATTGTAGACTTCAGATATTAACTAGATACAGTGGTTTTTGTATCATATAAACTGAAAATAGTTGACGCTATCATAATTTATATAGCACAAAGCCTTTAAAGATAATGTGTGTGTGTGTGTGTGTGTGTGTATGTGTGTGTATGTGTGTGTGTATGTATGTATACATACATACATACATACATACATATATATATGTATCTATATATCTACATCTACATCTTTCTACCTACCTACCTACCTACCTACCTACCTACCTACCTACCTACCTACCTACCTACCTACCTACCTACCTACCTACCTATCTCTCTCTCTATCTCTATCTCTCTCTCTCTCTCTCTCTCTCTATATATATATATATATATATATATGTCTGTCTGTCTGTCTGTCTGTCTGTCTGTCTGTCTGTCTGTCTGTCTGTCTATCTATCTATCTATCTATCTATCTATCTATCTATCTATCTATCTATCTATCTATCTATCATCTATCCTGTAATTCTGAAATGCCAATGAACATGAGGTTGCTTACATTGTACAATTAAAGTTGAGTGTGACACTGACAGACTATTATTGAATTAATTTGTAATATAATAGGGATGTCTATATTTAGCTGGATATTTAATACTGAGATTTCCACAGTGATATTATTCAACATTGCTTATGAATTTTAAAAAGAGGGGGAAAACAGAGAAAAATGGCACAAATTTTTTTTTTTTAAACTGCTGGGAAAAATAGATAATTTTTCACTGTTTGTATTCTGACTGATTTGTAATGTTTATAAATATTTAGACATCCTTAGGAACCGTACTGCAAATGTTTGTATTTTCCTTGCTGTGTGATGTACTGCATATGGAAGCCAGGCTTGTTTAAATTTAAACTTCTGTTGTGGATTGTTAATTGTGCTATTGTGGCATATTCTCCATGACGAAGTTCCAAATCCAATACCATTGATGTTGTATCTTTCTTTTATTTGGGGGCATTTATTCTCACAGCTGAGAGCTTATATCTAAGTAAGATGGAATATTTTTCTTGATTGTTACCTTGGTTGGTTTCCACCACTCATTCATACTTCGTTTTTTCTTATCAGAAAATTTAGATTATCAATACCAAAGTGCTTGGGCTACCCTTACAATCACCCAATGAATAACTAATTAGTTTACATAATTAAATATTTCACATAATTCCTGATTAACTTAATATTTCTGGATTTTTCTTTTTCATTTTTTGCTAATCTTTCCCCTCTACACCTGTGACTATGGCAAGCTACCAACTTCAGGGAATGCATTTGATGAAGTGAAATCTAATCTAATCTAAACTCTGTTAAATGTGCTTACTTGTTTTCTTTCTTTCTTTCTTTCTTTCTTTCTTTCTTTCTTTCTTTCTTTCTTTCTTTCTTTCTTTCTTTCTTTCTCTCTCCCTCCCTCCCTCCCTCCCTCCCTCCCTGTTATGAAGAAGTAGCTCAGGAGGAGTGCATGTGAGGTTAGGACATTGATACACATGCCTCATAGATCAAGGATCTTAGGCTAGAAGGATAATCTTAGTTTGCATTTTGAGGAATCGTTTCTGTCAATGAAGGATGGAAAGTATCTAGCACATCATAAGCCCTTACATCAAGAAAATACTAGAACAGTGATGGTGAACCTTTTTGGCACTGAGTGCTGAAAAGGGAGCATGCGCATGGGTGGATGGCACCGAGAGCCAAAAATGGAGCACTTCTCGTGTGTGCGCACATACTTAGCATGTGCACACACATTTATCTGGGCCACAACCAGGAAGAGGAGCTGTCCAGGGGGTATGCGCATGCCGAAAAATGAACTTCCGGTTTCCGGCATGTACCCGCGTGCCAGCCGGTGAGACTTCCAATTACTGCTGTGCATGAGCACATGCCGGTCAGCTGGCACTCATGCTCATTCAGCTGGCGCGCATGCCTCTTCCGGTTTCTGGTACTTCCGCACACTAGCTGATCGTCGTGTGTGTATGAGCGGCAGAAACCTGGAAGAGGATGCCAGGCAACATGGCTCCACATGCCAGTTTGGCTACCCATGCCATAGGTTCGCCATCACAATACTAGAAGGTTGAGATGGAGCTGGTGTAACTATGGAAGACAAGGTAAAAACTGGGAAATAATTGACTCCTTTTCAGTGTTTCAACCAGACCATAATCACCTCAGTAAGTCAATTAAAGTTATGGGAACACTAACAAGGCAGCTTCCATATTTTTTTAATAATACCTTGATTAGGCATAGACATTGAAATGCAAACTAACATAAAGGGGAAAGCGAAAGGGAAAGACAAAACAAGTTCAAAGAGTAAAATATATACATCAAACAATCTGTCCATATTGATAAGAGTATTTATCTGAGTTCAGATAAATTAAGAGTTCCATTTTCCAGTGATATGATAGATGTGGTTTGGGTTCATTCAGGGATCTAACAGATTTTTGTAACTAAACTTTTTTTCTTGTGGAATTCTTGATGTTTTTATATTTTAGTCATGCCTTCTACAATTAAAAAAAAACCTTAAAAAATAACAAGAAATTCATATGGTGCCTTAAGGATATAACTCATCTAGATTACCTTTAAATTGATTTAAATCCAATGGGATGGGAGGAACTAATGCATTTATCCCATTGCTCCCACCAAGATAAAATAATATTCCTAAAAATAATGTGGGATTTTTTAAACCCCTATGATATACACTGAAAAGGCAGGGGTGGGATTCAGCTGGTTCAGACCAGTTTGGGTGAACCAAATGCTAATTAAAAATCTGGTTTGCCGAACTGGTAGTTGGAAGGACTGGCTGGCCCTGCCCACCCCTCCCCTCCCCTCCCAGGTAAGTGCAGAGCCCTCGCGGAGGCTCTGGGTGGACAAAAACTGGGCCTCCTGGAAGTCTGTAAGCAAGCTTGTTTGTGGCCTCCAGAGCCCAGGGGAGGCCATTTTCATCCTTCTGGATACTTGAGAAAATCCTGGCAAGGGCAAAAAACAGGCCTCCAGGAAGTTCTGGAAGTGTACAAGCGGAACTCTTTCCGGTCTCCAGAGGCTCCAGAGCCCAGGGGTGGATGTTTTCACCCTCCCAGAGGCTCGAGGAAAACCTCTGGAGGCCGAGGACCCCCCCCCCCGTGGTGCCAGAGGCCAAGTAGACCACACACCCCATGGCCACACCCACTCAGCAACTGGGCAGAGAACTGGTTGCTAAAAAATTTCAATTCCTCCCCTGGAAATTGGCCAAACCAAATGAATTCTTGACTAAAATCCAACCTAAAAGTTCAAACCAGGTTTCACATCCTAAATTGTTGTTCTTTGGTTCTGTAATGTGCTTCCTTTTAAAAAACAAATATTTAGCTTATCTCAAATTTTTGAGACACAATCACAATGACTTTGGAAAACCTAGTGCTGTGGGTTGAATGATTCTGTTGTTTGAAAGAACTATGGATTTTATTCAGATCAAGGATAAAGTTCTGACATTTAAAATAAATCTTAGCCTCTAACTCTTAGAATACATTATTTAACATTGTCAACATTGCCAATATAAATCAGATTTGAAGCCTCCTTCCTCTTTTTCAGTTAACATTTAACTGAATATAAACTAATTTATTGATTGACTGTAAATGGAAAGACTTACTGATGCTTTTGTCAGGTTTCATAATATTAATCTTCCATAATAAAGTGGAAAAAATACAGCGGTAGATGGTAAGGTTAAAGGGGACATATTTTATTTTCCACAGAAACTGTGTAAAAATGATCAATGTACAGTAACTGCTGTTTAGAACATACCTGGTTCCATCAATAGCAATAGCACTTAGACTTATATACCGCTTCACAGTGCTTTACAGCCCTCTCTAAGCAGTTTACAGAGTCAGCATCTTGCCCCCAACAATCTGGGCCCTCATTTTATCCACCTTGGAAGGATGGAAGGCTGAGTCAACCTTGAGCCTGGTGAGATTTGAACTGCCAAATTCCAGGCAGCTGACAGTCAGCAGAAGTAGTCTGCACTACTGCGCTCTAACCACTGCTCCACCAAGACTCTTCAAATCAAATACCACAGAAAGAATTGTCAATTTTGTGTTGAAATGGGAATTTTTGCATGAGTTGAATTGTGTTGAGCTGAGTTTGACTTAAACCAGGAGTTAAGAGGCTGGTTTATGAATTCTGCTACTTGAGAGGAATCCTGCCAGGTGAGATCTACCATGGTTCAAAGCAAAAGAGATTACTAAAAGATGGCTCAACCAGTGATGATGGAGCAAAAACATTGCTTTATGCAGCTTCTCCAGTAGCCTATTCCTGTGGGGGAATAATATCACACTATTTTACCCAGCGAAGAAAGTTCAGCAAATCAGAACCTGTACACAGAAATTCAACACTAATGATTTCTACCCCGTTTCTCCAAAAATAAGACCTTCCCGGATAATAAGCCCAATCGGGCTTTTGAATGCATGCACTAAAATAAGCCCTTCCCCAAAAATAAGCCCTCCCCGAAATTACCGCAACACAGCAGCAGTCATAAGGTGACCACGCTTGTTGCCTCCTGCACCTCAAAAATAATAAGACCTCGCCAAAAATTAGGCCAAGCACTTATTTTGGGAGTCAAAAGAAAATAAGACCCTATCTTATTTTCAGGGAAACACAGTGTTTGTTTAGTGGCTAAATATTTAAACCTCTTTTTTTGTGGATACTAACCAGTGGTGGGTTCCAGCTGGTATAGCGCGGTATGGCCTGGTATGGCCCAGTATGGCCATACCAGTAGTAGTTGGGAGCAGCAACCACCGTACCAGCATGGTGGCTCATTTGGCCCGCCCGCCTGTCCTCCATGCCTGTTTGTGAAGCAACCGGGCCAATTGCGCATGCACGCAAAGCATGCGGCGCCTGTGTGACTTCCGACGAGCAGCTGGGTGTCGCAGGAGCAGTGGAGTGTGGATGTGTGCGCAGCGCACGTTAGGCACATGCACAGTGCATGTCTGGCACATGCACGAACTAACCACGAGCAGCATACAAGTAGCGACAGTAAGAGCAACCCACCACTGGTACTAACTGATTATGAATATAGCAATATAGCAATAGCAGTAGACTTATATACCGCTTCATAGGCCTTTCAGGCCTCTCTAAGCGGTTTACAGAGAGTCAGCATATTGCCCCCAACAATCTGGGTCCTCATTTTACCCACCTCGGAAGGATGGAAGGCTGAGTCAACCCTGAGCCGGTGAGATTTGAACCGCTGACCTGCTGATCTAGCAGTAGCCTGCAGTGCTGCATTTAACCACTGCGCCACCTTGGCTCTTTTAGCATCAGGTAGCATTCACTCTTAGTGACCAAGTAGATAAGTTTCAGCAGGATGATCTCCCACCAATCTGATCTTTCAGGTCTTCCAACTCGCCATCCAAAATTCCTTAAATTCTAATTAAATTAACTTCTCATATTTACCCTAAAGATGGTAATGGATTATCAGCCTGTACTCTGTAATTATAAGTTGGATACACTTACTCACATGGGGTGGTGGTGGTTGTTCCCAATGGATTAAAGCAAGGTGGAAGATTTTCATACTTCGAATAAAGCAAGTGGCATCTAGCCACGTAACTGTGCTCCTAGCCATGAAGTGAATAACAGACTAACAGAGTTCGAAGGGACCTTTTAGGTTGTCTAATCCAACCACCACCACCCCATCCAAGCAGGAGCACCTACACCATTTCTGACAAATGGCAATCCAGTCTCTTCTTGAAAGCCTCCAGTGATGAAGCTCCCACAACATCCGAAGGCAACTTCTGTTCCATGGGTTGATTGTTCTCACCAGTGGTGGGTTCCGGACACACACATGCATTGTACCTGCCAGCGACACCTCCACAAGCCTCCACGATGCTCCAGCTGCTTGGCGGAGCATTGCGCAGGGGCTGTACACGCCATGCGTGTGCACGGAAGCGCCAAAGGCTTTAAAGGACAAATAAGGAGCTCAGGTGGATGAGTGGGCCCTCCGGAACACTGTACTGGAACGGAACACTGTACCGGAACGGTACCCGGTGCTCCAGGCAGGCTCCAGTACACTCGTACCGGGGCATACCTCCTGTAACCCACCAATGTCAGAAAATTTCTCCTTATTTCAAGGTTGCATCTCTCCTTGATCAGTTTCCATCCATTGTTCCTTGTCTGGCCTTTGGGTGCTTTGGAAAACAGGTTGAATCCCTTCCTCTCTGTGACAGCCCCTCAAATATTGGAAGACTGCTATCATTGTCAGGGTTTGTGCAGCACATCCGACCAGCATCCAACAAGTAAATGAACTTCTGCAGGATTCAATTACCTAAGAAACTTCTTTATATGCAATGCCATATAGCAGAAGCCAGCATAAAAATCAGGAACACAGAAGAAATATTCATAGAAGCAAGTCATTACAGAGTAGACAGATACTGAGGCCCATATATTGTACAGAAGCTGCAAAATTACAGAGGCCAAACCAACTCTTATATATAGTTCAGCAAGTTTAAGCCATGCCCAAATTGTTTCTCATGGCCCCATACAAACAAATACTATGTTTCAGTTTCCAAACAGTCCCCATTGGCTGACCTGATACCATGTCTATTCCAATCTGTGAACACTCATACACTGACACCCTTGGTCCTTCTCTTCACTAGACTAACCATGTCCAGTTCCTGCAACTGTCCATTGTATGTTTCAGCCTCCAGTCCCCTAATCATCTTGGTTGCTGTTCTCTGCACATTTTCTAGAGCCTCAACATCTTTTTTATAGAGTGGTGACCAAAATTGGATGTAGTATTCTAGGTGTGGTCTTACTAAGGCTCTATAGGGGGAAAGAGACATGAAAAATACAGCTTACCTATTTTATTCTTTCGCCTTTAAAGCTCGCTGGCATCATTTCCACTGAAACCTGAAGCTCTCTTCTCCCCTGTTCCTGCAATCATCTTAATTCTCTCCTTTCCTTTTCAACAATGTTCGGATTTACTCACATCACCAAGGATGCTGAGAAGTCACTGGGTTTTTCACCATCAGAACAGGAGTGAAATTCAGCAGGTTCTGACAGATTCTGGAGAACTGATGGCAGAAATTTTGAGTAGTTTGGAGAACTGGCAACCTCTATACAACCTCTGGCTGGCCCCAGAGTGGGGTAGGAATGGAGATTTTGTAATATCCATCCCCCAGGAGTAGGGGGGGAATGGAGATTTTACAGTATCCTTCCCCTGGAGTGGGGAGGGAATGGAGATTTTGCAGTATTTTTCCCCCTGGAATGGGGTGGGAATGGAGATTTTGCAGTATCCTTCCCCTGGAGTGGAGTGGGATGGGGATTTTGCAGTATCCTTCCCGCAGGAGTGGGGTGGGAATGGAGATTTTGCAGTATCCTTCCCCCAGGAGTTGGGTGGGAATGGAGATTTTGCAGTATCCTTCCCCTGGAGTGGGGAGGGAATGGGGATTTTGTAGTATCCTTCCCCTGGAATGGGGTGGGAATGGAGATTTTGCAATATCCTTCCCCCAGGAGTGGGGTGGGAATGGAGATTTTGCAGTATCCTTCCCCCAGGAGTGGGGAGGGAATAGAGATTTTGCAATATTCTTCCCAAGGAGTGGGGTGGGAATGGAGATTTTGCAGTATCTTTCCTCTGCCACACCCACCAAGCCATGCCCACAGAACCGGTGGTAGAACAATTTGAATTTCACCACTGTATCAGAAGGTAATGTAAGACAATCAAATCTTTTCCTGCTCCTTCTCCTTGCAGAGAGAGACTGCATCCGAAGTCCACTGACAAGTGAAGAGTGAGAGATAAAATTCCTTTTGCTGAGCTGTCAGGACCAATTGGGTTTTACAGCATTGGAATTAGAAGCATGGAAATCTTTTCCATTCTAGCTCAGATTATTTGTCGACCAAGCTCAGCACTGTTTACTCTGATTGGGCACAATTCTCCTGGGTCTCTACACAGCAGAGGAAGTCATCTTGTCCTCTCTTGTTAACAGACACTTTTTAATGGAGAAGTTGAGTTGTTTGAGAACTCAGCTATTCTAAAGTTTAATTTTCTTATTGTTGGCACCATCGTAGTTTCATCATGATCCAGTGAGGTCACTTTACCAGGACTGGCTGTCAGCAACTGCTTTTCTGAGTAGATCAAGGGAGGTAGAAACTCTTTCTCATGCCCTCATAAGGTGTCCTTTTTATAATGCAGGATCCTTGGTGCTCTCTGAGCTTGATTGTTTTCTTGCAGGCATTTCATTATCAAAATAGGTAACATCAACAGGTCCAGAAGGTAGTGGGGTTTGCTTTCTTTTTATACACAGGTATATTCTTGATGTTGATTACTTCATTGTTTACTGTTAGTGTCAGGTCTGCAAGCCATCTTTTATTTTGGACTTCAGGCCTGCCACACTTTCTATTATTCTATTATGCATTTACTATTTTGGGAAAATAGGAGGGGGATTATACGGAGTTGGGTGACATGTAGCCATAATAACATTCTTTCCAGAAAACCAAGGTCTCTTTTGTCTCTGCACCTGGCCGGAACTGGATGGGTGGAAGCTGCCAGCATGGCAGTAGAAGATTGGACCATGTGATGGACTTGTGGGTGTGAGGGCAAGATCTTGAACTTTCAACTGGGTGGGAAAACCTGGAAGCTTTCAGATTTGGGTTTTCCCAGATATGCCAACATGGCTCTTTTAATAAATTGGAACGTTGAGGAATCCTTTGCCTCGGACTCTGATTTAATTTTGGATGCTATTTGGAACCCTGACAGTTAGCTTGTTTCAGAGGTGGTATTCAGCCAGTTCTGACAGGTTCTGGAGGACCAGTAGTGGAAATTTTGAATAGTTTGGAGAACTGGCAAATAGGATGGCCCCGCTCCCGCAACCTCTCAGCCTTCCAGCTGATCTTCTGTTGTTGCCCTGAACAGGAGAACGTGGTATTAACACTCGTGTGAGGTAGGTAGGTAGGTAGAATTAATAAAGAACCATCCACTTGTATCACTGAGATCTCAGCCTACTGGTTGATGTCTCTTCTGATAATATTATATTCTTCACTCCTTAGCATCACCAACAGTGGGATTCTTCTATGGCCTATTTCAGTGATGGCGAACCTTTTTAGCTTCGGGTGCCAAAAGCACAAGTGTGCGTGCTATCGGGCATGCTCGTGTGCCCATCTCCATAACAGTGCCCCCCATGCCATGCCCCCTGCGCATGCATATGTGACCCCACACACACACTGCCCCATGCATGCGCGCATGGCTTTCCAGGAGCCTGTGGAGGCCAGAAACGGACTGTTTTCCAACTTCCAGTGGGCCCAGTAGGTCTGTTTTTCGCCTTCCCCAGGTTCCAGAGGCTTTCTAGAAGCCTGGGGAGGTTGAAAACAGCCTCCCCCAACCCCCTGAAGGGCCTCTGGAGGCTGGAAACAGCCTGTTTTCCAACTTCCAACTGCACCCTCTGGTTGAAAAATGGCCCAACGCATAAACCGGAGGGCGAAAAACGGCCAAAAATGAAGGCAAAAATCAGCTAGCCAGCGTGCTGGAGCTGACAGGGCAACACCTCGCATGCCCTAAGAAATGGCTCCGCATGACACCTGTAGCATGCGTGCCATAGATTTGCCATCACGGGCCTACTTCCTCCTCAGAATCAGCTAGCCCTTAGCCATTATCACAACGTTGCTTCAATGCTTTTCTTCTCCTGAGGAGAATGTGTCAATTTAGGGACATTGTTCTATGTAGACTTTCAAATGTATCATTTCTGTTCTTTGTTCTCTTCTGGAGCTTGTACTATTTTCTCCTTTTGTTGTTCCCATCAGAGACAAGGCTTAAGTTTTTTTTAAAAAAAAACTTTTCTTTTCTAATATGCTGATAAATACTGCTGATTCAGAACGTTTACATAATCTTTCCAATGTCAGCAGTCATTTAAATTATCCTAACTTTGTCCTGAATCTCCAAAATCCAATTACCAGCTAATAATAATTGTCAGTTTTACTCTAAACCTTTAATGATAGGTCACAAGGGAAGTTGTATCAGAAGGATTAAATCGTCGGAGACAGAAGCTATACCCGGCCTTAAATTACTAGCGTCTTATCTACTGGTAACAGAGCTACTATATGTTTTGTCGCCATTTTTTTGCTAAATAGAATAAATGTCACCCAAATTAATTTCATCTCTCTTAAATTAGCTTCTTAGTGTGATTTCTCACTTCAGTCAAAAATTTATTTCCCAATGGAATTAAATTTCCTTCGTAATCTCTTTTTATTTGCAAGAGGGAGCGAGGGGATGAGAACATCCAGGAACAAATGCTATTTAATTCATTCTTGGAGTAGCTTTGAATGCTTATTCATTATGAGGAATAAACTGTTGAAATATGGCATATTCCATAGACAGAAAGTGAGTAACTCAAGGTTTATAATCCTGCTCTGAATGCTGAACTATCCCCCAGTGGAGAAGGAAAAATGAAGCTTTTGATTTTCCCTGGTCCAGTTCAAGTCATTATCAGGACTGACAAACATAGAAAAAAAATTCCTATATATAAAGAACAACGTATTATATTTTGCAAGTGCACTGTGTCAATATGAAAACTATCTGAAAAGCAATAAGCAATTGCCAATATAAGCTTTTTTCTCCCGTGTTAGTTACCAAATTTAGACTGTAAGGGAATGAAAGGGATGTGGTGGCTCAGTGGCTAAGACGCTGAGCTTGTTGATCAAAAGGTCGGCAGTTCAGTGGTTCAAATCCCTAGTGCTGCACAATGGAGTGAGCTCCCGTTACCTGTCCCAGCTTCTGCCAACCTAGCAGTTCAAAAGCATGTAAATATGCAAGTGGAAAAATAGGGACCAATGAATTAAATCAGGCATTGCAACATTCAACCACTCTATGGGTTCGTTTGTCGATTTTCACCACAGCTATCCCCAAAAAGATAGAGATGCATTCTTTATTGTTTTAGTGTTAATAACTGTTGATAATAATATTAGAAACTGCTATTTTTCTGGAACAGAGTTAAATATTGCATTTTCATGCCTAAATATGCAAAGTGGATAGTGGTGATTAAGGAATAGCAAATATTGAAAGATATTTTATACCCTAAACAAACAAGTTGTCAGGCACAGAAGACCAAGTTCACATGTGGCGGTCCAATTAAACTGACTTATTGCTAAAATGCCTATGTACAGGAATCTTCTCAACTAATGGTTTGGTTCACACTTGCTTGGACTTAGATAAGGGCTGGAATTTTTTTTTTCTTGTGGATTTACTCCACTTGTGGTTACATAGGGATTCTAGGCTGGTCCCTCTTTTAACTCCTTCCCCAGGTTCTGCCACTCCTTCTCCCACACAAAGCTGTTTATGGTTTACACACTGCTGGTTACTTAATCATTTTTGAATCATTATAACTTGAATGCAGGGGTGGGCTTCAAACATTTTATCAAGTGGTTCTCTGCCCCGTTGCTGGATGAGCATGGCCATGGTGGGCGTGGCCTAGTTGGCCTCCTGCACCACAGGGGAGGGGTCTTTGCCCTCCCCGGGCTCCGGAGGCTTTTCTCAAGCCTCTGGGAGGGCGAAAATTGCCTCCCCAGGCTCCGGAGACCATCAGGAGGCTGGAAATGGACCCGAACGTCCAATAGGCCTGTTTTTTGCCCTCCCTGAGCCTCTGCGTAGAATCTTAACTAGAGGTTCTCCCAAACCCCTGCAAACCCCCACCAGCCCACCCCTGCATATGTTTTTTCAACACATCACCTCCCACTTGTTTATATCACTGTCCTTTCCAGAGTTTGGAAAGATTCTAGGGGGAAAAAAAAACATGGTGTTTTTGAAAACTCCTCAGGATGCTGAAAATTGGACTGTTTTAAAACAATAACAGCAACAACAGCAACAAACCAGACTTTGAATTAAAATAGATGTTATCATATTATATTATATATATATATATATATATATATATATATATATATATATATATATATATATATATAATATATATATATATATATATTATATATATATATATATATATATATATATATATATATATATATATATATATATATAATATATTATATATATTATATATATATATATATATATATATATATATATATATATATATATATATATATATATATATATATATATATATATATATATATATATATATATATATTATGCTGCTCTGATTACTGCCTAAAATTACTTTGCTGTTACTTTAATTCTGCATTCTTTCTGCTGTTTTCAGAAACTGGGAACGTCCCTGAGAACCAAACAGCTGTCCCACTCGTATTTTCCCACACATATAAGTAGACTACTCTCTTTTTCTTCTCTCTGTCCTCATTGCATGAGATGCCAAAAATGTACTTTGTGGTAGAAACCCTTCATGCACCACCTTTTCACATGTGTTTCCATGTGTAACAATTGTCTTGATGTGCTATCAGTGAGCCCCAAGCAAGTCTGCTTGTCGGGAATACTAAAATATAGCTATGGGGGGGCGGGGGGGGGGTGAGAGAGAGAGAGAGAGAGAGATAGTGTGCCTTCCGTATCTCTGGGATCTGCAGGAATTTAGCAATTTGTTTTAGGCGGCTTTAATCAGCTATAGAAAATATACCTATTGAGGCTTAATGTAATTGGGAAATGTATTGAGAGCATAAGACTAGACTTCATTAGGAATGCAATGAGCATATTAGTCGAGAAATATGGCTGCAGAGAAACAGTAGAAAAAGATGACTAGTCTCCCAACGCAAATTGTCTTCAAAATACTGATTAAAGATTTTGAGGGGGGGGGAATCCTCCTTTACTCTAGTCTCCCAGGCAGATGCCAAAGACTGGTGTGTGTGTGTGTGTGTGTGTGTGTGTGTGTGTGTGTGTGTGTGTGTTTACGTTGAAAAAAATGAAAATGGAGATTGCAACTACATGATCAAATCCCAGTTCCATTTGAATGTGTTTCAGTCTATGTGACTCAACGTGCTTGTACAGTATTTGATCTTAGGGTGTAAGTTCAAAAGTTTTCCTTCCTTCCTTCCTTCCTTCCTTCCTTCCTTCCTTCCTTCCTTCCTTCCTTCCTTCTTCCTTCCCTCCCTCCCATCTCACTTCCTTTCACCCTCCTGTCTCCCTCCCATCTTTTGCAACCTTCTGACAAGCAAAGACAACGGGGAAGGCAGGTTCATTTAAGAATCTTAACACTAACTTAACAACTGCAGCAATAAAGGTCATAAAGTGGGGCAAAACTCACTTAACAAATGTCTTGTTTAACAACAGAAAAATGTTGGGCTCAGTTAAGTTAAGGACTACCTGTATATGCAGTTTTCTTGGATACAGTATTGCCCCTATCACCAGCTAGGTCTTTTTCCCCCCAACTTTCCAGTCTGGCCTACAGGGCTAAGATTTCTGTGTGATTTCCCATCTAAGTATATAACTAGCTGGATACCTGTGCTTCGTGACCAAAGTATGTGATTGGGCAATGCAGGAGAAATCTGGTTCATTCTGCTTCAATCTGTTGGCTCAGTGGTGGTCAGTGATTGAAACACATAAGGGAATATCGCTCCTGCTGCCTTGAATCTGGAAGCAGTTCCATAGGTGGAAGGTGTAGACATTTTGGTGAGGTACTGACGTTTAGTACTGTAAGACTCCTGAATGAAGGAGTAGAATGTCTGCCAGTTTGAACTGAGGTAATAGAATGTGAGGCAACTGGCAGTTGGAACAGAGTTCTTTTCAGGTGGGGAGGGGGAGTAGTATGTCTAACCTTTTAGCATCAGACATGTTAATATAAGGCAAATGGCAGTTGGAACAAATTCTTTCCAGGTGGGGATGGGGAGTAGAACTCCTTAGCATCAGAGCTTGTTAATTACTGTATAAGAAATACTTATACAGGAATTAACATGCTTATATTCTTATAATTACTTATAAGAATATAAAAACTGATGGTCATTTTGAAAAATCCTTTCTTAGTAAGCACCTAGAAGCCAAGAGGAACATACATGCCAAATTTCAAATTTGTACGCTTTGTGGTTCTGGAGATTTCATGATGACTGAGTGGTACTTGGCTCTTACATATAGTGATAAGTTTGCTTAGATGAAACAGGTACCCTAATTCCAAGCAGATGCATCTAGCCAATTTAAATTTGATTTAAAACAACAACAACAGCAACAGCAAGCAGTGTTAGACTGCTTAGTACCAGACTTGGTTTAGGACTATCAGGAAACTACCAAAATCCAGATTTTTTAAAAAGAAAATAAAAAAGTGTTCTTCACTGTACGTACTGGAACTGGAGCTGAGAAGTGATTCTATTAAAAATAGAAGGTTACCCCACTTTCAATTATAAGGTTCATCATTCAAATTCAAAACAGTTTTCAGATGATTAACCATTGTGTCCACTCATTGAGGTTGTCAGAAATTAGCTTATAGTCTTCACAGTAGCTTTTTTCACTTCTTTGTTTTTTTCATCCCTCATTCCCTTCGCTGACACTAATCTTTCCAACCAACCAACCAACCAACCAACCAACCAACCAACCAACCAACCAACCAACCAACCAACCAACCTCTTTTATTTATCATTCCACAAACTGTTAATGTTATTGTTAAATTAATCAGAAAAACACTGAGATGGGTTATGATGCTAATTTTGGTACTGATGTTTCAGAAGTCTAGCATCGTTTATTTTTCAATATGCCCCAAAATCTCAGCAGCATCTATTTCAGAGCATTTCTCTTCTTGGGGAATATCCATTTTTTTCCTGTTTTTGTTTTTATCAGGGAGTCATTATTATTCTTGGTCATTATTTTACAAGTTAGTAAAAATGGAAACATTTCCGGAAACAAGCCCTGCAACTGGAAATATTTTAATTTTCTACCACATTTCCTGCACCAGATGAGGGAAGCACATATTTCTCCTTCTGTCCCGGCCATTTTTTTACAGAGGCACGATTGAGAGAATTTTAACAAGCTGCATCCCTGTTTGGTTTGGTGGCCGGAGCACCTCAGATAGAAAGTCCATACAGAGAGTGGTGAGGACAGTGGAGAAGATTATAGGAAGCTGGTTCAGGATGCTGCTTTTACAAGCACCGTGTGCCTATAGCTCAAAACATTGTTAGAGATACCATACATCCACTTCACGCTCTGTTTCTGTTTCTCCCCTCTGGGAGGAGGTTTCAAAGTATTTCTAGCAGATTCTGTAACAGCTTTGTTCCCTGTGCCATCTGTCTGCTAAACTCGCACAAACTTGCCATGTACAGGTATACATCCAAACAAGACTGTGTTGTTTCTCTATGTCATATAATATATATGCATGGTTTTGTATTTATTTATTTATTTGTCATAGTTATGGAGTGTACACTGTAGGTGGAGGCCCTTTGGGAGCTGTATACAATGAAATTTCATTTTAATGAATGTTGATTAGTGCACATTCAAAGTGACAATAAAGTTATTATTCTATTATGTATGAAAAGTATAATGCCACTCCTAAGTTACAGAATAACAGAGTCAGAAGGAACCTTGGCGGTCTTCTACTCCAATCACCTGCTCAAGCAGGAAACCCTATACCTGTGATGGCGAACCTTTGGCACACGTGCCACAGGTGGCACAACAGAGGCCTCTCTGTCACCCAGGTAAGCTCCACCATGCATGCACATGCACCTCCCGCCAGCCAGCTGATGTGCAGATGTGTCTCTAATGTGCAGTTAAAACACTATACAAGCCATCGAGAATATAATTATAGGAAGTGCCTCACAGGAGCAGAAAGAAATAAATCATAGAGAGGCAGGTAATGCATCACTGAACAATGGAGATAAATGCTAGAGCGGAATAAAGCTGCATACAAGGCAGACATAACATCTGTAACAGCGTAGGCATGCACAGGGGGCAATTGGAGACATGTGGGGGGCACCACACCTCTCCTGTTTTTGGTCACAGGAGGTTTCAGGGAGGCCTGCTAGGTCCAAAATGGGGTGCAGAGATCACCGGGGTGGGTGGTCAAGTGCCCATGTGCAGAGAGGTGGGGCACAAGCACATTGTATCAAGGTTGTGGGCACACATATGTGTGCTGTCATGTGCAAGTGCGTGCTTTCGGCACACGAGGACCAAAAGGTTAGCCATCACTGTGCTATAGCATTTCAGATAGATGGCTGTCCAGTCTCTTCTTAAAAGTCTCCAGTGATGGAGCCCCCACAACTTCTGGAAGGCAAGTTGTTCTATTGATTAAATTGTTCTCACTGTCAGGAAATTTCTCCTTAGTTCTAGGTTGCTTCTCTCCTCCCATCACTTCTTGTCCTGCCTTCAGGGGCTTTGGAAAATCAGTTGTCCCCCCCTCTTCTTTTTGGCAGCCTCTCAAATACTGGAATGCTGCTATTGTATCCCCCCTGATCCTTCTTTTCTCTAGAGTAGCCAAACCCAAATCCTGCAGCTGTTCTTCATATGTTTACATTCCAGCCCACTAATCATCTTTGTTGCTCTTTTCTGCATTCTTTCCAGAGTGTCTTCGTCATTTTACAATATGGTGACCCCAAACTCCAGCCTAATGAACTGTTTTTCCATTGCAAAATGTCTGCTTTAGCTTGCCTTTCAACATGTAGTAAATTTATCAGGGTCTATTTATGATCACAAAGGGATGCAGTGGTTCTGTGTCTAAGACACTGACTTGCCGATCAGAAAGGTTGACAGTTCGGCGGTTCGAATCCCTAGCACTGCATAATGGTGTGAGCTCCCATTACTTGTCTCAGCTGCTAACCTAGCAGTTTGAAAGCACATAAAAATGCAAGTAGAAAAATAGAGACCGCCTTTGGTAGGAAGGTAATAGGGTTCCATGCACCTTCAGTGTTTAGTCATGCTGGCCACATAACCACAGAGGCGTCTTCGGACAGCGCTAGCTCTTCGGCTTTGAAACAGAGATGAGCACCGCCCCCTAGAGTCGGAAACAACTAGCACATATGTGCGAGGGGAACCTTTACCTTTACCTTATTTATGATCACACTTCTTTCTGTCATTGAATGATCTCCTCCTGAATCACTGCCGTTGTCAAATTAGTGACACGATTGTTAAGTGAATCTGGTTTCCCCATTGACTTTGCTTGTCAGAAGGTTGCAAAATGTAATGCAACCATCATAAATATGAACCAGTTGTCAAGCATCCAAATGTAAATCACGTGACCATGAGGATGCTGCAAAGGTTATAAGTGTGAAAAATGGCCATTAGTCATTTTTTTCAGTGTCATTGTAACTTCAAATGGTCACTAAGTGAACTGTTTTAAGTTGGGGACCACCTCTATAGGCAGTTCTCGACTCACAACCACAATTGGACTGGAATTCCCATCACTAAGCAATGCAGTCATTTAAGTGAATCATGCCCAAGTGTGTGACCTTTTTGACCTGGTTGTTAAGTGAATCAGACATCAGTGAGGCAGGCGAACAGCTGGAACCTGTTCCCAGTACGTGCATGCACAGAGTTGCCAGACAAAGGAAACAGCTAAAGAACAGGAGTTGATTTGGGAGTAAGGCCACAGGTGGACAATGAATGGCCCCTCCCAGAGGAAATAAAAGAGGAGCGAAAGGGGAGTGGAGTTTTCAGGAGACAATTACTTCACTTAATTGACTCATGACTCTCCTAGACTCCTTGCCATGTTTTGCAGATATTGGCCTGGTAGCTCTCCAAGCCAGATAAGGTCTGACTGTAAATCCTCCCTTGAAAGACTTTGTTGGATGTGAATGAGAAGAATTCACAGTAAATTAATAAAAGGGTTTTTATCTTGGGAAACCTTGGTCAAAACAGTCTTGTCCACAAGGCTGAGTTTTCTGGTGGCCTCCAGGTTCTAATCAGATCCAACCCTGTATAATGTTTTTGAAACGAGAGCCAAGTTGTCGGTTGCTGTCACCTTCTACATTTTAAGAAAGTTAAAGAGGGAGGGGGGAATATCGCTCCCTACCTGACGTTCGGGGGGAGGGGGGAGAAAAACCCACATTATATTTAGGGAGGACCAGAAGGGAGAGTGATTCAGGAAAGAGAATCTGGCTCAGGTAGAGATTTGGAAGTTCTCCAAAGGAGCCATTTCTGTTTCTGCCATTTCCTCTTCTAGTTCCACTTAGGGAACTAGACAATTTACAGCCGAGCGTGCAGGATATTATCGCAGAAGGTGCAAAACTGAAATTTTCATCTTGATTAATTTTTTTCTCTCTCTCTTTTGAAACACAACAAAGATATTCTTTAAGGAAAATGCCGGATGAAGCAAAGGCTAGTTTTACAATGTCATACGTTTAAGCAGAAAGCGGGAGGGGTGGTGGTGTCAGAAAGAAAGAATATTAAGGACTGGAAGCCTGATTTATTAAAAGATTGTGGAGAATAGAAAACTAAGTCTAAAGTTCAAAGAGAATGCTTAGTACCAGGAAATAAGAGCCGGCATGGAAGTGATACCTCATAATTTAAGACTCATTTGTAGAATCATTGCATGGGCAAAAAAAAAAAAAGATTACAATAATAATTTTGTTGGAAGAAAGTTAAACCCAACTTTATGAACTGTTGTGCAAACCGTCCTCAATCTGGCATTGTTCCCTTACTGCTTTGTAGCATGTGTGTGCAACATCCAGGTCACGGCTAGAACAAACCAGACAAGCTTAAGTTGTGATGAGTGATAGTGAGGGAGAACAGCCGAGGTCTGCAGCTCTGGATTGCCTCAAGCAGGGGACCCCAAGCAGAGAGTTAGGCTGTCAAGTAATTTGGGCCTGCAAGCGTCTGTTTGTGTTGTACGCCGAGGAGGGAGGAGGTCTGCAGTTAAAGTCTGTGTTGTGAAGAGATCCAGACATCTTGACTAAGGTATGAGGTGCAGAGCAGGGCTGTTGGTTTCAGTCAATCAGAATAGAGCTGGGAGGGACCTTGGAGGTCTTCTAGTCCAACCCCCTGCTTAAAAAGGAGACCCTATACCAGGGGTGTCCAAACTTGGGAACTTTAAGACTTGTGGACTTCAACTCCCAGAATTCCCCCAGCCAGGTTCTCAAGTTTGGACACCCCTGCCCTATATCCATGATAGCAAACCTATGGCACATGTGCCTGAAGTGACATGTGAAGCCATGTTGCCTGGCATGTGCAGCATCACCCATTCCTCTTCTGGGTTTCTGGCACACATGCGCATGCAATGATCAGCTGGCCTTTGGCATGTGGCAGTGCCAGAAACTGGATGAGCTGGTATTCCATTTTCCAGCATGAGCATGCGTGCTGGGCAACTGATTGGTGCATGCGCATGTGCGGCAGTAACCAGCAGACTTGCCTGAAGTACATTTTCTGGTGCATGCATGCCCCCTGGGCAGCTCCTCTTCCTGGTCACGGCCCAGACAAGCGCACAAAAGTCTCCCACTGCCCTACACCATTTCAGACAAGTGGTTGTCCAGTCTTTTCTTAAAAACCTCCAGTGATGAAAGCATCTACAACTTCTGGAGGCAAACCATTCCAATGGTTAATTGTTTTTACTCTTAGGAAGTTTCTCCTTAATTCCAGGTTGCTTCTGAACCCTTCACTGCTTCAAGCATTATCTCCGCACATTTCTGAAGGCCAGTGGACATTAATAGCAACTTCACAGCGCTTCACAGTGCTTTACAGCCCTCTTTAAGCGGTTTACAGAGTCAGCCTATTGCCCCCAACAGTCTGGGTCCTCATTTTACCAATCTCGGAAGGATGGAAGGCAGGGGTGGGTTGCTCCCAGCATTACTGCTTCGCTCACATGCACAACAGGCGCACGCTCCGCTTGTGTGCGCATTTGCACAAAAATAGGCATGGGCAAAACATTAAAAAAAGGGGGAGAATTGTGCAATTACAATTGTTCTGTGCATGCACAGAACTGAAAATCAAGATGGCGGCCCCTAGGAGAACTGGTACAGTGGCATGGCAGGCCTGGGTCGCTGCTGGTTCCAGCGACCCAGGCCACCAAATCACTACCAGTCCAAACTGGTAGGAACCCACCTCCGATGGAAGGCCGAGTCAACCTTGAGCCAGTGAGATTTGAACCAGCAAGCTGCAGGCAGCCAGCAAGCAGTCAGCAGAAGTAGCCTGCAGTACTGCATTCTAACCACTGAGCCACCACAGCTCATGATTAATGAGGTTATTGTCTTCTTAAAATTCAGACTATTGATACGTCAGAGATATCAGTCACAGATATTGCCATTTTGGGGAGTTTTCCTAACACTGAGGGTTTTATGCTCCTTTTTTTTGGCGCGGCTGTCTGTTTTCCCTCTAGTTCTCAGTCTTCCTAACTATTCATGGTACGGATAATAAAATAACTGATCATGTTAAAATCCAATCCCTTACCATGAGGTTTTTGTTCCTGAGACACCTGATAAATACTGGGCAAATTATCAACCTGTCTCCTCAGGTACCTCCATGCGTATTTCACGGAAATGTTTTGTAGGTACTCATTGACTTACAACCGGTCGCTTATCAAAAATTCAAAGTTATGGCTGAGCTAAAGGCACTTACAATCTGGATACTAAGTTCTGAGATTGCTTGTTGCTCCAATCCCCCCCACCCAAGTGGCTTGATTGCGTTTTGAGTGTTCATCAACCTACCCACATTTATGGCTACTTGTAATGTCTTGTAGTCACATGACTGCGACTTACAATGTTTTGCCAGAAATTGGTGATCTCTCCAATTCGGATCTATGCCTGGTGCCGAAGCCAATGAAGAACATCAGACACAAGGGGTTTGGTTTCCTTTCATTGAAGCACCCTTTCATTGAAGGGGTCCTGGCCAGAAAATTCCTAGAAACCCTGAACCATAGAAGCAAGAAAGCTTTTATAGAATTTCACATTATGTAAGAAATATCATCTAATAAATTTTTTAGTAATGATCTAACAACAGTGATGGGTAACCTTTTTGTCGTCGCGTGCCCTCACCCATAATGTAATGCATGCACACCACACACACACCCTGCCGCGCTGCAAATGCACACACAACCCTCTGTGCTACTCCCTGCCCCTGCGCATGTGCGCACCCCCCCCTGCCCATGTGCGTCTGACACACACCCAGCACCTCGTTTTGGGCCTAGTAGGCCTCCCTGCAGCCTCCTGGAACCAAAAACAGACCACAGGGGAGTGTAGTGCCCATGCACATGCATGTATGAGTCCCATACATGTGTGTGTGACCCCCTGCCCATGCGCGCTCATCTCCCGCATGCCCTGCCCCCATGCATGTGCGGCAGAGACCTGAAATTCAACTGGAAGGTGGGAAGCACATGCACATCCACAGTAGAGCTAAGCTGGGGGCTCTGTGTGCCATCTGTTCATTGTCATGGATCTAACAATCATTATATCAGTCTCTAGTCGTCCCTATTCCTAAACCCTGACTTCTGCAGGAGTTCTCTAAGACACATTCTATTTGCCCCAGCCCATCCCTGTTCCTAACTTTCAGCTGAGCTATGCAGGATGTCCAACTCTTTGTTACTGTTATCAGTTCTCTAAGGACCTAGGATTGCTAAAAGTGTTTACATGTGCCTATTCCTTGTTGAATAAGCATTCTTTGTCCTTGCCATACAGGCTCCCTGCAATTACACGCTTTCCAGTTTTCTTTTGAGTGTATGCCATAGCCTCAATTTGTTTTACCAAACAGCCCATCATTGGTTTTATTTCCTGGTTTTCAGCTATAGAAGACAATGGATTTGCTTAACAGCTGTATGCATGTGCATGTGCGCATGCGCCGGAACACTAGAAACCTGAAGACCAGATGGCCGGTGTACATGTCAGCCAGTTGCCTTTGGGTTTCCGGCACGTACATGTGTGCTGGCCAGCTGGTCTTTGCACTTGCCGGAGCACTGGAAACCCAAAGACCAGCTGGCCGGCACATGCATGCCTGTTTTTGGCTGCTTGGGGGGCCATTTTCTGGGCCGTTTTGGGGTTTTTTCCAGTGCTCAGGCACTTGCGAAGAACAGCGTGCCAGAAACCAGAAGAGCAGCTGGTGGCAGCACACGTGCCCATAGAGAGGTCTCTGTGTGCCACCTCTGGCATGCATGCCATAGGTTCACCATCACGGATCTAGGGCGTTATGACTGACCTCCATACTGATGATCTGGAACCCTCCCATAGTGGTGTGATTGTATTTTGAGTATTCATCAACCAACCCACATTTATGGCTACTTGTAGTGTCCCATAGTCACGTAACCATGATTTACAATGGGTTTATTTTTCCAGTTTCCAGCAAAAAAAAAAACAAAAACCATAGGAGGTGATTTGTTTAACGACTGCTGTGTTCACTTAATCACCACTGCAAACAAATAGTCATAAAATCAGATTGATCCCATGAAGACTCACTTCCTGGCCAGCACAGCTTATGATCGCAATTCTTTGGTCAATTACGGTCATGTCAAAGACTAAATGCATAGATGTGCTTTTCGTACTGAATTGCACCAGCAATTTTGAAAAGTGTGACCTTGTGATGATTACATTTTAAAATGCTTCCCTTAATTTTTCTCAAAGGAGTCACAATTCAGAGCCAAAATCTCAGCAGGCCTGTGGGGTTTCCCCTCCCCCCTTTCTCCTTTCCCCTTTCTTTAATCTTACATTTTTAAAACACGCATGTAAGGTAAATTATGTAACATTTCCAAGCCATTTCTTAGAAAACTATTATTCTACTTGAAGGTTGGAGGTAGGCCTGCTGTCATCCGACATAAAAAATTTAGGCCAAACCAAACTTATGTTTAAATCATATTAAGATTTGACTTAAGCTGAGAAAAGTTTTGAGTGGTGGAGCGAAAGGAAAGGATATCTTCCTGTTGACAATGATGGGCCAAAAATCTTTTCCCCAAGCCCATGTAAAAGCAGGAGAAATTTGGTCTTAAGTAATTTATTTATTTGTCCAATTTATATAGCCCCTCGTCTCACAAAGGGGCAGGGTGGCGGCTTAGTGGTTAAGATGCTGGACTTGTCAGTTGGAAAGCTGAAAACCCAGGTTGGAGACCCGAGCTCCACATGATGGAATGAGCTCCCATTCCTTGCTCCACCTCCTGCCAACTTAGTGGTTTGAAAGCATGCAAATGTGCTCTTATGTATTAAATGTATATAGCGTATTTTTCGGACTATAAGACGCACTGGTGTATAAGATGCACCAAGATTTCAAAGAGGTAAGTAAGAAAAAAAAGTTTTTGTCTTCTCCTGCCCCCAGGGGAAGTCCCCTGCAGGATTTAGCAGGTCTGGAGGAAGGCAAAAATGCCCTCGTTTTTGCAAAAAATGGGCCCTAAAATGGGCTGTTTTTCGCAAAAATTGGGGCATTTTTGCCTTCTCCAACTCTGCTGAAGCCTGCAGAGTGCTTCTGAGGGATGGGGGAAGGCAAAATCACCCTGGGTTTTATGAAAAACTGCCAATTTGTCACAAAAATGGGATGCAGGGGTGGGGCTTTGGGAGGCCAAAAATGGCTGTATTCGGTGTATAAGATGCACCAACATTTCCATGCTCTTTTTTTGGGGGGGGGGGTAAAGGGGATTAACCCTTAGATGACCCTGACTGTTGAATTGGGCTAAAGTGAAACTAACCTTTACATGACTCCAACTGTTGGAAGGAAGTTCAGAACAATGATATGGGGGGGGGGGGGGAGGATTGCTAGTTTATGATTGGTTAAGGCCCTGTGGGCCTAGTGTATAAATAGCAGGCATTTGCCTGCAGTTCCTCAGTTCCATTTTTGAGTCGATAAAAGCTGTTGCAGCCATGCTGGTCTGGTTCTTGCCTACTGAAGCCCACTACACAATAGGTACCACTTCAGTGGGAAGGTAACAGCTCTCTGTGATATCATGCTGGCCATGTAGCTGCAGCAATGTCTTTGGACAGCGATGGCTCAATGGCCTTGAAACAGAGATGAGCAACGCCCCCTAGAGTCGGAAATGGCTAGTGGAAGAAAATCCACAGGGACTCCTTTTCTCTTTTTAACCATCTCACAAAGCAAATTATTTAGGGCAACAATAATATTTAATATTTATTGTGGGTGGATAACATTTTTCAAAAGTCTAAGAGGTAGAGAACTGTAGGCTGACCCAAAGAGTATGAGCCAGCAGTGTGCTGCAGCTGCCGAAAGAGCCAACATGGCCTTAGATTGCCATCAACAGAAAGATAGAATCAGGATCACGAGAAGTGTTAGTACCACTTTCTTAAGGTGACCAGACGTACCGCTTTTGGCGGGACAGTCCTGATTTTTTAAAATTTGTCCTGTGTCCCGCGGTGTGTTCAAAAAGTCCTGATTTTCCAAAAGAAAGAAAAGACGCAGAATCATCAATTTTAAAAAGGACACGGTTAATAATTTTTTTTTATTTCTCTGAAATGTCGTTCCCGATGTGGCCTTTAGAGGGCAGTGGTTTCCCTCCCTCCGCTCAGCTCGCTCGCAGCGCCCGACGAGGGGTGAGGCTCTGTCCCCTCCTGCGCGTGCGCGCGCCGATGTGTGATGTTTTTGCGACAGCTGTCCGGCGGCCTTGGGCAGGGGGGAAGGGCTTTCCAGCAGTGGCAGCGCAGCGAGGAGGAGGCTTGGTCCCGGGCCAAGCGGCTCAGCCGTCGGAAGTTTTTTGGGGGGGGGCGCTTCTCTCAGGCGCCACTCTCCCTGCAGCCATGCCATGCAAGCCACCGTCAGCAACCTGGTCCGTGGGAAACATGGGGAGGCAGGCAGGGATCCGGTTGGGAGAGGCTGACAATGGGGGTGGCTTTTGAAAGGGTTGGGGGGCGTTGGGGGAAGGCAATCGGGGGGAGGCTGCTTTGCAACCGCCAGCAAAGTCCCATCTAAACTTCTTGATTTGCCCTCCCTGGCCCGGAGCAGACCGTTCTCGGGAAAGCCGGGTTCTTCCTCCCTCCCTTCTCTTCCCTTCCTCCCTTTCACCTTCCTCCCCTCTTTCCTTCCCTCCCTTTTTTCCTTCCTTTCTTCCTTCCTTCACCTCCCTCCCCTTTCCATCCTGTAAACTGTTCAGAGAAGGCTGTAAAAGCACTATGAAGCGTTACCCCTGCTGCCACCGTCTCCTCCTCCGCCTTGCTTTTGAGGAGCTATGAGGCTGCGGGAGCCAGTAGGAAGGCGGTGGAGGGGGTGGGAGCAGGAAAAAAAGGCCCCATGCTCCTCAAAAGCATGGCGGAGGAGGAGGAGGCGGCGGCAGGGGTAACGCTTCATGGTTTTACAGCCCTCTTTTTTTTTTTTACAGCTCAGGTGCTCCGAGCCCCCACCCCACCCCGTCAATGGTGTCCCGCTTTACCCATCTTAAAATCTGGTCACTTTACACTTTCTACTTCACTGGTAAGACTGCACTAGGAATAAATACTGCATCCAGTTCTGGTCACCATGATGCCAAGAAAAGGTGGTGAGACTCTAGAAAGAGTGCAAAGAAGAGCAACAAAGATGATTAGGGGTCTGAGACTAAACCAGAAGATGAACAATTGAGAGAACTAGGTTTGTCTAGTCCAGGCTGGTCAAACTGGGGGCCTGAGGGCCAAATACTTCCCGTACAGGCCATGCCCACCCCAGCTTTGCAAAGGCAAAAAATACATCTTGGTATATTGTGATATGGCCCAATATGTCACGATACATCCTGCGATGCGACTGGGTTTGACACCCAATCATATGCGATTGGGTTTGACATTCTTTATGATGCCTTGGTAAGGCCACACTTGGAATACTGCATCCAGTATTTGGTTGCGTAGTAGAAAAAAGATGTTGAGACTCTAGAAAGAGTGCAGAGAAGAGCAACAAAGATAATTAGGGGACTGGAGGCTAAAACATATGAAGAACGGTTTCAGGAACTGGGCATGTCTATTTAATGAAAAGAATGACTAGGGGAGACATGATAGTGGTGTTCCAATATCTCAGGGGCTGCCACAAAGAAGAGGGAGTCAAACTATTCTCCAAAACACCTGAGGTAGAACAAGAAGCAATGGGTGGAAACTAATCAAGGAGAGAAGCAATTTAGAACTAAAGATAAATTTCCTGACAGTTAGAACAATTAATCAGTGGAACAGATTGCCTCCTGAAGTTGTGAATGCTCCAACACTGGATGTTTTTAAGAAGATGTTGGATATCCATTTGTCTGAAGTGGTGTAGGGTTTCCAGCCTAGGCAGGGGGATGGACTAGAAGACCTGTAAGGTTCCTTCCAACTCTGTTATTCTGTATTCAGTGATAACCCCTGGTCTAGTCTAATGAACAGAACAATTAATCGACGGAATAGCTTGCCTATGGAAGTTATGGGTGCTCCATCACTGGAGATTTTCAAGAAAAGAATGGACAGCCATTAGTCCAGAATTATATAGGGTCTTCTGCTCAAGCAGGAGGTTGTATTTCCATAATGGCAATGTGGACAAAACAAAACAAAACAACCTATGATGTCTCCATAGCAAAATATATGTGTTTTAAACACAGGAACATCCATGAAATTAACTGAGTTATCGTCACGAATGAGCATACGCCATTTGTGCAATATGCCATTCGTCTTTATAGGTAGAATATAAGAATGATATACATCCATATGTTTGACAGATGTGTTTGCCCCGTGCAAGGTTAATATTTACTTCTTATCCCACAAAGAATCATCAGGATGATTCCAGACATGGTTTTCTTAAGGTTTAAGAAATCTTAAGTGATAAACCTAGTGGATAATCGGTGGAAGATCATTAAAGACAGATCCAACCTGGAACTAAGAGAAATTTCCTGACAGTGAGAACAATTCATCAGTGGAACATTTTGCCTTCAGATGTTGTGGGTGCTCCATCAGTGGAGGTTTTCAAGAGAAGACTAGATAGCCATTTTCCCTGAATGGTATAGAGCCGTGATGGCAAGCCTATGGCATGCATGCCAGAGGTGGCATACAGAGCCCTCTCCGTGGCCACACAAGTTGTCGCCCCAGCTCATCTCCACTGTGCATGTGCACTCTCCTCCTACAGGCCATTTTCAGGTCTCTGCCATGCAGGCGCAGAGGTGGGGTGCATGCAGAGGACATGTGTGCATGTCCGCATGTACGGGTGGCAGGGATGTTGTGTCAGAGTTTGTTGCAGAAAAATCACATCCAGAAAGCACACACAGATAACTGATTCAGCAGGATTCATTAACTTCTTTATATACATAATAACAGATGAATAAATGTACAATACCAATTGTAGATTCTTTCAATGTGGTAGAAGTTAAAAGCAGAACACAAAGAGGAGACAACAGTTTCATTTCAGAGTTCAGAGCAGACAGGATGAGCCTTGTTTCAGTTTCAATTCTCAGCCCAGACTCAGTTCTGTTTCAGCTCCCATTGGCTGACTTAGTTGCTATACCTATTCATTGGCTGACTTTGTTACCATGTCTCTCCCAGTCATGAATATTCTAACAGATTGCATGTGCATGCACAGGGAGGGGGCAGGGGGAGTCCTACTACAGAGGCTTATTAGGCCCAAACTGGGACGAGGGGGATGCAGCGCCCCCTCGCGGCCTGTTTTTGGTCCCAGGAGGCTGCAGGGAGGCCTTCTAGGCCCAAAACATGGCACGGGGGTCATGTGTGCATGTGCGGGGGGTGAAGTGAGTGCTGGGGGTCACATGCACATGCTCAGGGGGGAGGGCACACGGGGGTGTCACATGCGCATTGCATTATGGGTGTGGGAAATGTACTTGCGTGTGCACACGTGTTTTCAGCACACAACGACAAAAAGGTTAGCCATCACTGGTTTAGGTCTTCTGCTTGAGCAGAGGGTTGGACTAGAAGACCTCCAAAGTCTCTTCCAACTCTATGATTCTGTGAACTAGCAATAGCAATAGCAGTTAGACTTATATACCGCTTCATAGGACTTTCAGCCCTCTCTAAGCGGTTTACAGAGTCAGCATATTACCCCCACAGTCTGGGTCCTCATTTAGCTATTTAGCTGGACACTGAATCTAACAAAACATGGACCGAAATCCAGAGTGAAGTCAGGGGAAAGTTGCAAGTGTGGTTTTCTTTTCCTTGGTGTTAAGATGCCACCCAGTGTTTTCCCCCAAATTTCGTGCCTTTTACTACAAGATCTACAATCTAGGAAAAATTACTGGTGGGCTTGGCTGGAAAGGCATATGATTCCTTTTATTTACAGCCCCAACTCTGAACGAAGTTTCAGTTATTTTACTCTTGATGGAAAAATAAAAAACCAGAGTCTACGGATGAAAAGACAATTGGACAAACTCTGTTAAATCTCTGATATCCCGAGACCATATATTTTGCCCAGGTTTTTCCCCCCTAGTTCTCAAGGCTCCCTCCCTCCCTCCCGCTCTCTCTTCTTCTCTTCTCTCCTTTCCTGCTGCTGCTGTTTCCAACTTTTAACTTTTGAAAAGCCAAGCAGTTTAAGAGGCTGGGAGGATCTGATTGGTATGCAGCACCAATTGCCTAACCTGTTCCCAAGCCTGTGCAGAGTGAAAAATGGCCTGCATTTTCTTGATAGCCCATGTGGTTGTAAAGAATAAATGGCTAATGAATTACAGATGAACATTGACGCAAATTAATCTTCCTGATGTCCCTGGGTTATATGGTAGCCATTTAAAAGTTTAATCAATACGCTGAAGTTGGAAACATCCAGCCTGTGCAGTTGTTTGGATGTAATAAACATCAGAGGGGAAACGGCGGCTTGTACCCAGTCCATGTATCATAATGACAGGTATTTATGTTTAATGGACTAAATATTTTTTATTGGTGGAGAGCAAAATGTCAGCCTAACTTTGTAAGCCTCGCATTCAACTTTTCTTTTGTGGTTGGTGAGAGATGGCTGACATGTCAACCGAAAATGAACTGTGTGTGTGTGTGTGTGTGTGTGTGTGTGTGTAAATGCCAGTAGAGACAAAGCCAAGGAGAAGCAGCCACATTGGAAAGCAACTGTGCTGCTTTTTAAACACTCGGCGACCATTCATTGAATGAAAATGTGAACTCCGTTTCTGGCATGACTGTAAACCAGTTTCCTAGGGAAGCATTTAACGGGCATTCGGGCAAATATGAACCAACCCACTGCCCGATATTCTTTCCCTCTGGAGCGTGTTATTTGTAGCATCTTTTCACAGGTTTCACATCTGGGAGTTTTGTAATTAGCCTGCTTACCATTTCTTGTTCACACACACACATACAATGTCAGGGTTCCAAGTAACACCCCCAATGAAAGAAAACACACAGGGCACTGGATGAGTTGAGGGGAAACAAGGAAATGCTGTTTAGAACCTGTTGTTTTTTTTTGCGTGTGTAGAACTTTCTCTTGGAGTCATAGTTGAGCTACCTGCTTTCCAACATCAACCTATTAACTACAATTTGAGACCATGAATTTCTGATTCCTGCAAGCCTGTTCAACTTTCACATAAAGTGTGTGTGTGTGTGTGTGTGTGTAGGCAGGATGGTGTCATTCTATAAACTAGTTTCTAGCACTGCAAGTTTTGATATTTGAAGGTAAAATGAAGTAAATGAAGTAAAATTTCTTTAAAAAAAATATTCCCAGTAATATCAAGGAATCTGAACTAAACTTTAGCATAGCTAGTACAGAACAGAATGTAGAATAGATTGGAATGGAATAGAATGGAATAGAATATGGAATAAGAATAAAATAGAATAGAATAGAATTTGGAATTAGAATAAGAATAGAGTAGAATAGAATAGAGAATGGAATGGAATAGAATTTGGAAATAGAATAGAATAGAGAATGGAATAGAATAGAATATGGAATAAGAATAGAATAGAATTGAATAGAATAGAATAGAGAATGGAATGAAATGGGATAGAATTTGGAAATAGAATAGAGAATGGAATGGAATGGAATAGAATAGAATTGGAAGGCACCTTGGAGGTCTTCTAATGCAGCCTCCTGCTTAGACAGGAAACCCTACACCACTTCAGACAAATGGCTGTCCAGTCTTTTCTTAAAAACTGCCAGTGTTGTAGCATTCACAATTTCTGGAGGCAAGTCGTTCCACTGATTAACTATAAAACTGTAACTATAAAAGTCAACCAGATGCAATGGCTGCAATGAAGAGTTGCTCATAATTTGCTCTGGCTTCTGACCACCCTCTCTCCTAGGATGGATCATCTACAATATCTCCCATATTTGGATTCAGAGTTCTTACCCAATTGTGGGTTTAAGAAGCTCCCCTTTGGGCGCAACTGTATAGCTGTCAATTTTACCTGCTTTACCTACCTTACACAGATGAGGAAGCCATTGCTTTTTCTAGTGATGAAAAATAGCTGCTGAGAAGGAGAGAGAGAGAGAGAGAGAGAGAGAGAGAGAGAGAGAGAGGATAAGACATTATTAAGGATACAGTGGATTGCAAGAAGAAGAATCTACCAAGACCAAAGAAATGTTGTCTGTTCCCTGACGGTCCATAAGCATATCTCAGATACTTAACTGAAGGATCCAATCTCGGTCGGTCATTGGGACCAGAGTTTTTGTCATCCCAGCTTTCGGACTTGTGCTGGAATCCATCCTCAGGGAACTTCTCTTTAGCAGAATGCGTGCTGTTCTGTGTATGGTATTTATATTGTGCCTGTTGTATGTGGCTTTTAAGTTGTTGATTGGGTTGTGTTGATAGCTGGCTTTTAAGCCGTTGGCTATCATTTGCTTGTGTTGCCCAGCCCTCGGTTTCTAAGTACTTGATAGGCTGGTGCAGGGGTGGGATTCAAAAATTTTAGCAACCCGTTCTCTGCCCGGTTGCTAGGTGAGTGTGGCTATGGTGGGTGTGGCCTACTCGGCCTCCTGCACCATGGAGGGAGGCTCCGGAGGTTTTCTTTAGGCCTGTTTCTGGCCTTCCAGAACTTCCAGGCTGCATGGAGACTCATGGTCAGGGGAGGGTGGGGTGTTTAGGGCCAGCCAGCCCTTGCAACTACCAGTTCGGCAATCCAGATGTAAAATTAGCATCTGGTTCTCCTAAAACCAGTCGGAATTGGCTGAATCCCACTCCTGGGCTGGTGGTAAATCAGCCCTCCTGTTGACTTATCAGGGGCCTGTTTCCCAGGCTTCAATCACTTCCCTGGCTGTTTTTGTCCCTGCTCATCCAACAATGCACAATTTGTCCTCGTATGGTAGCCTCTGAGTAGTGTGCAATGCCCATTTGCAGATCTCGGAAGCTGCTTTCTACAGCTTTCGAGATGTTTTTTTTTTCTTTTTTTGGAAAAGAACATTAAAAACATTGGACATAGAGCAACCTTTCTAGCTTTGTCATTTCCATACATATTTTGCAAATACAATGTCTACTTTTCGTACATGGCTACGTTAATCTTATTAACACATCCCTTATCCTCCTTTATATATTTATGTATTATCCAGTTCCAATTTTACAATCCTCAAAACGTTCTGTTCCGACTCCTTTTCCTCATTTCCAATCCTTGATACATTTTATTCCAAATTCCATAATATTCTGCCTCGTCTCTATTTTTTATTTCTACTATCAGTCTGTCCATTTCTGCACAAATCAAAATGTTCTTTATTACCTCTTCTTTGGTGGGGGCATCTGTGCTTTCCCAATTTTGTGCATAGATACCAATCTTGCTGTGGTTATCACGTGTAGCATTAAATATGTATCTCCTTTACTATCTTTTTCTTTTATTATTCCTAATATGAATAGTTCTGGTTTTACATCTATCTTTTGGTCTAACATTTTCCAAGGTGTTTTTGATGTATGCCAAGGTGGTGATGTGTGGTTGGTCTTGTACCTTGTTTCTTCCTTTCTGATCCCTTCGTGTTCCACAGACAATGATTCTGCTTGAATAGTTCACGTATGTACCTGCTCTCCAGCTGTTTGACTTGCTGGATACTACACTGGATTCTCAGCCTGCTGTATAGTGTTCTGATGCAACTCCAGAAGATGCTGGAATAGGTGAGATGGAGGGCATTTGTCCATACAATCACCAGGAGTTACACTTCAATTACGTTGCATAACTGACTGATTAAACTTTCATCATCGCATATACTCCCAGCTAATGTAGATTACTTTAGTTCTGGAAGTTTATTGTGCCCAGCCAACCTGCAAGTTACGCCAGCAATCTAGTTAATCCAATGGCAGAAAAGCTACCATCGCACTTGTCCTGAGGAGGTTTTTTGTTTGTTTGTTTGTTTGTTTCACTTCCACTCTTTTATGTCACTTCACTTTGTGGCAGCTCCTCAAATTCTGGAAGACTGCTATCATATCACCCCCTCATCCTTCTTTTCCCTAGACTAGCCACACCCAGTTCCTGCAACTGTTCTTCATATGTTTTACTCTGCAGGCCTTTAATCATCCTAGTTGCTCTTCTGCACTTTTTTGCATACAAGTCCATCTTCAGATTCTGGTGTTGGAACCATGTATCTCAGACAGCACCCTCAGAACTCAAGCTCCTTTACTTTTGATGCTGGGTAACATATATATTTTAAGGACACAGTGGCTCAATGGCTAAGACACTGAGCTTGTCGATCAGAAAAGTCGGCAGTTTGGTGGTTTGAATCCCTAGTGCCATGTAACGGAGTGAGCTCCCGTTACTTGTCCCAGCTTCTGTCAATCTAGCAGTTCGAAAACACATAGAAAATGCAAGTAGAAAAAATAGGAACCACCTTTGGTGGGAAGGTAACAGCATTCTGTGTGCCTTCGATGTTGAGTCATGCCACATGACCATGGAGATGTCTTCGGACAGCGCTGGCTCTTTGGCTTTGAAAAGGAGATGAGCACCACTCCCTGGAGTCAGAAATAACTAGCACATATATGTGAGGGGACCCTTTACCTTAACATATATATTATAAAAATGGAGTTTACCCTGCAGACGTAAGTCTGTTGCCTGACAAATAACACTGCATGTTGTTTTAACAAAGAGGAAGAAAGCATGGTGGGTGGGAAACCTTTCATCATAAAAGCTTAGGAAAGCGATAAAACAGCCCCCTTTTAGAGAATGTCACACATAGCTCCTTGCATCTGAGATTTAATCTTTTGAAAGAACCAAGCGATCATTCCCAATGGGCTGAAGAATGCGAAAGCGTTAGCCCCCGTTTACATTTGTGTATCATCCATGTTTCAAAATTCAACCCATGAATAACAACACATCAACTACTTCAGAGAAAGCGTTGAGGCACAAACCCGATATTTAAAACCCAACATACACCCATTGTTGGGGAATGAAATGCACAGCAGGAATGGTTCCAGTTGACAGACACGCAATGAAGTCACGGCAGACAAAAACATATTAATTATATTCCTTTCGCGATTAAGATTGTAACTGTTTAGATATCTCTAATTGTCCCAGGCTGCGGTGGCTTCCAAAATTTTGTGTTGAGGTTGACAGGGGGTGGTGGTGGAAATCATGGTGGTTTCAAAAGGGTTGAAATTACCAAGGGTTGTCTTGGCGTAATCCTGTGTTTGTAACACACTTCCTGGCTGAGTCAACACCATGAGGTCGTAGCCAGGGACAAAACGAGAGAGAATGATAAACCAGGGAGAAGTGCAAAGGAAAAGTGGGGGTGGAGGGGGGAAGGGGGTAAGGAGAGGATCAAAAATGTGGGTCCAAAGAAGTATTTGCTCTTCGTGAGCGAGGTGTAAAAACAGACCATTTCCAATGTTCTTAGCTACTTAAGGAAACACAGCTGGGGGAATTGCTTTATAGCATTCTTGCTATAAAGCAATTCCCCCAACAGCGGGGGTATAAGAGATGGTACTTATAGTTAATAATGAAAACCTGGAGTCCCAGAGCATGTTTTGTAGGGCTACTCAATATTTAGACTAGACTAGACTAGACTAGACTAGACTAGACTAGACTAGACTAGAATAGAATAGAATAGTGTAATTGGACACACAAGGAATTTGTCTTTGGTGCATATGCTCTCAGTGTACATAAAGAAAAAATAAAATATATTTGTCAAGAATCATAAGATACAACACTTAGTGATAGACATAGGGTACTAATAAGCAATCAAATCATACTAAGAAACTATGTGTGTGTGTGTGTGTGTGTGTGTGTGTGTGTGTATACAAGCCAAATACCACTCACTCATCACGATATCTCCAGAACTGTAAAGCCGACAGACTTGAAATTCTGCATGTATGTTCCTCTTGCTTTCTAGGTGCTCGCTAAGAAAGGATTTCTTAGCGACCATCAGATCATCAGTATTTCTTATACAGTATTATATTAACATGTGTTAATGCTAAGGAGTTAGATGTTCTACTCCCCCTCCCCATCTGAAAGGAACTCTGTTCCAACTGCCAGTTGCCTTATATGGGCATGGTCAGTGCATGACTCATCCAGCCTGTGGGCTGGGAGTTTAGACATTCTACTCCCCCTCCCCACCTGAAAAGAACTCTATTCTAACTGCCAGTTGCCTTATAAGGAATTACACATTCTACATTAATTTTCAAGCTTTACGTGTCCATGTATCAAGCCTGACCACATAGTTTTATAGAGGTATCCAGCTAGTAAAACAATATAAATTGTAAAGATACAAGCAACATGGTTATAGCCATAAGTGGGATGAGATAGGTGCTAGGAAGGATGAGAAGAAAAATAGCAATACAATCTTAGTAAATAATTTGACAGTGTTGTGGGAAGTAGTTGTTTAGCAAAGTGGTGACATTTGGGGAAAACCTGTTATTGTGTCTAGTTGTTCTGGTGTGCAGTGCCCTATAGTGTTGTTTTGAGGGCAGAAGTTGAAACAATTTATGTCCAAGATGTAAAGGGTCTGTAAATATTTTCACAGCCTTCTTTTTGATTCGTGCAGTGTACAGATCCTCAATGGAAGGCAGTTTGGTAGCCATTGTTTTTTCTACAGTTCTAATTATCCTCTAAATTCTGTGTCTGCCTTGTTGGGTTGCAGAGCCAAACCATTTGATATCAAATGATTGAGAGGAATTTTCTACACTGGGCATGATTTCCTTTTATCTTGGTTCTTTTCTTGGGAATGTTTCATGAACCCAGGTCCATATAACAGCTTGACCCAACCCTACAGAAAACCCAAAGATTCCTCTCAAACAAAGCAGCTTACCCCATCTTTTCTTCAATGAGAATATCTACTTCTTAATATTTATTTATTTAGTTATTTATTTATTTATTTTGTCACATGTACAAAATAAGAGGAATAAGAATAAACATGAATAAGAACACAGAAAATGGGTACAAATAAATGGGGACAGTAGGACAGGGAAGTTAGGCACGCTTACATATACTATGTATATGTAGTATATGTAGTATGTAGTATTACAGTATCAGAACTATCTGCGATGGGTTAAAAGTTCTGATTCTGATAACATTTTCTAAGTTTGGCTTGGGAGAAAGAAAGAGAGAGGGGGGAAAGAGAGAGAGAGAGAGAGAGAGAGAGAGAGAGAGAGAGAAAGAAAGAAAGAAAGAAAGAAAGAAAGAAAGAAAGAAAGAAAGAAAGAAAGAAAGAAAGAAAGAAAATCCATCGTAAATTGTAACGCAGTTGTTAAATCTGTACACTCGTCCTTCTTGTCCCGTTTCGGACAAGGAGGGGATGTAGATGTCTGTGCCTAACTGAAGTTTTTCATAGCATTTGATGCTTCCACAGACCAAGGTATTTGCAAATTTAAAACCTCTAGGCTTTAAAATGGTGCTCCACCTCATTTTTCACTTCGTATATATACTCCAGATAATGTATAATTGATAGCTTGCATTTAATGACATGGCTGGTATACAGATGTAAATGTTATTATAGCTTTTATATTTTATGTTCTCTCTGAAATATCATTTTGCCTTTGAATAATAATCCTGTTCCAATTTCTGGGGCCTGGAAGGAGAGATGGCAGAGTGTTTGCTGTTCTCTTCTCCCTCCCTCCCTCTCCCTCTCCCCCCCTCTCTCTCTGTCACTCCCTCTCATCTCCCTCTCTGTCTCTCTCTCTCTCTCTCTCTCTGTCTCTCTCTCTTTCTCTCTCTCTCTCTCTCCATGTATTTGTCTGTGTGTTATCTTTCCAGGGGAATATGAATTAGATCTTGTGTGTCATATATTTCTTTAAAGTAATTTGGAATTTTAGGATAGAGGATTTTCAGTGATTGAAAGGCTGCCTGGATGAGCTACATCCCATTGAAAATAACTGTACTTGTACATGCTTACATCTGTCTCGGCTCGTAATTCACTTTCACATTGGGTTATAGATGTCTGTATTCAGTGAGTCTATCTCCCCTTCAGGTATTATTTCAGCCCTTTGAGATAATAAGGAAAGTTTAATTGCGTTGTTAATTGATTTTTTGCACAACATTATTACCTTGATTGATTGCCGAGTTGATGAAAATGTTAGACACAGGCAGCGTAAAGTATCAGCGCTGGTAAAGAGTAGGAGTCTTGCAGAGAATAGATAACCTTGACGTTAAGAGCTATATCCTTCAGATATGTCTTCCCTTGACATATTGATGGCCCTTGAAAAGGGAAAAGTTGATTGTATGCAGAATGCAATCATTAAACCCACTTCAGCTAGCTCTTGATTAATTTGTTTTTTTTCCCCTGAGAGATCTAGTTAAAGAGAAGGTCTCACCAGTATCAACAGCCGTTGTTTCTCAGGATTTGCGTTAAAGCATCTTGTAACAGAAGAAAGGGATGAGGCTGTGCTGAGCTCTTAGCATCACTTACCGTCCCTACCAGTTGGCAAATGAGAGCACAGAAGGTCACACATTAAGTCGGGTCGGGTGGGCAGAGCCTCCCACAGCTGCCGCTACCAGTTCGCCAGAACCGGAAAGAACCGGCTGAATACGGGCTAGTGGTAGGCCACACTTGGAATACTCCATTCCGTTTTGGTCGCCACAATGTAAAAAAGATGTGGAGACTCTGGAAAGAGTGCAGAGAAGAGCAACCAAGATGATTAGAGGACTGGAGACTAAAACATATGAAGAATGGTTGCAGGAACTGGGTATGTCTAGTTTAATGAAAAAAAGTACTGGGGAGACATGATAGCAGTCTTCCAATATCTCAGGGGCTACCACAAAGAGGAGGGAGGCAACTATTCTCCAAAGCACCTGAGGGTAGGACAAGAAGCAACAGAACACCCAGTTACTGTGATGGTTAAGTTACCAGAACCCCTGGTGAATGAAGTTGACCAGATTGGTGACTGGATAACATTGTGAGAGCAGGTCCTGTCTCAGGTTTAACCAGTTCTTCCGATCCATGGAGCCTTATTTAAATTGAAGAGGAGCTGGACATTTATTTATTTATTTTATCAAGTATGAATTAGATAACAGATATAAGAATAGACATGATTATGAATACATGAAATGAATACAAATACAAGGGAATATTAGGACAGGGATGGTAGGCATGCTGGTGCGCTTATGCATGCCCCTTAAAGACCTCTTAGGAATGTGGTGAGGTCAACAGTAGATGGTCTAAGGCTAAAGTTTGGGGGGTTTAGGGAAGAAACCACTGAGTCAGGTAACACATTCCAGGCATTGACCATTCTGTTACTGAAGTCGTATTTTCTGCATTCGAGATTGGAGCAGTTTACCATAAGTTTGTATGTAGTGTGAGCTTGTGTGTTGTTGTGGTTGAAGCTGAAGTATTCATTGACATGTAGGACATTGTAGCAGATAATTTTATGCATTACGCTTAGGTCGGATCGAAGACGGCGAAGTTCTAAGTTGTTTAAGGCCCAAATTTCAAGCCTGGTGTCATAAGGTATTCTGTTGCGAGCAGAGGAGTGGAGGGCTCTTCTCATGAAATATCTCTGGACTTGTTCGGTTGTATTTATGTCTGATATGCAGTGCAGGTTCCATTTAATACATTTGCTCTGGCAATAACATGAAAGTTTAAAAACTGGTGATCAATGAAGCAATGGTAGCTACCAGCATGGAGATTGTGTTATATGTAATGAATGTTAATGGTTTGTTGTAGGAAGCATGTTGGGAGCTGGTGGCATGTAAATCCAATCCTTCAATCCATCAGTGTTGTCTTCGGCCATCCTGGACACGCTTTAATGCATGCCGTGGGGACCTGGGGACTTCTCTTCTTTCAAAGTTTGAGCTCTGCTGGAGAAGATTGAGAAGGACTGGAGAGCAAAAAAGCATGAGAAAACATGTTCTCTTCAAGTCGCTCTTAGAAGTGGGTGGGAGAGGGGGAGAGATGTGGGCTTCAGCAAGCAGCTTCAAAAGAATGCTTGGCTTGAGCCTTCATCAAAGTGAAATACTTTTTAAGATTTGCACAGCCCTTCTTCTTCTGCATAAATGAATCCAAGTTTGTACTCTTAATGCCATGTCGGTATTTCAGCCCAAAGATTGCCAGTATTATTGAATTTGTTTACAATGAATTAGAATTAGAATTGAATAGAGCTGGAACAGACCTTGGAGGTCTTCTACTTCCCTGCTCAATTAAGACAACCCAGGGATGAAATCCAGCAGGTTCTGATAGGTTCTGGAGAACCGGTAGCAGAAATTTTGAGTAATTCAGAGAACCAGCAAATGCTACCTCTGGTTGATCCCAGAGTGAGGTGGGAATGGAGATTTTGCAGTATCATTCCCCTGGAATGGGTTGGGAATGAAAATTATGCAGTATCCCACCTCTGTCACACCCACCAAGCCATGCCCACCAAGCCACACCACGCCCACCAAGCCATGCCCAGAGAAACGGTAGTAAAAAAAATTGAATTTCACCACTGGGACAACTATACTATTTCAGATAAGTGACTGTCTATTCTCTTCTTAAAAACCTCCAGTGATGGAGTGCCCACAACTTTTGAAAGCAACTTCTATTCCACTGGTTAATTCTTCTCACTTTTGGGAAGTTTCTCCTTAATTCCAGGTTGTTTCTCTGTTTGGTTAGTTTCCAACCATTATTCCTTGTCCCAACCTCTGTTGCTCTGGAGAATAATTTGACCCCCTCTTCTTTGTGGCAGACCCTCAAATACTGGAAGACATATATCATGTCACTCCTGATTCTTTTTTTCTTTAGATTAAGCCAAACCCAAATCCTACAGCTGTTCTTCCTATGTTTTGGTCTCCAGATTTTTGATCATCTTAGTTGCTCTTCTCTGCACTTTTCCCAAAGTCTCAGCATCTTTTTTTGTAGAATGGTGACCAAAATCGGTTGCAGTATTCCAGGTGTGGTCTTAGTAGGGTTTTATCAAGCGGTACTAATGCTTCACGTGATCTTGATTCAGTGCTTCTGTTTATACAACAGAAGATTATATTAGCTTTTTTGGCTGTCGCAGCACATAGCTGGCTCATATTGAAGTGTTCATCTACTCGGACCCTAAGGTCCCTCTCACAGTTACTATTTTTGTGCTAAGCCTCAATGACAAGCATTCTCTTAATAACAACCTCACTATACTTTTAAAAAAAATATTTATTATTAAACAGGTTTTTTTTTAAAAAGACAAAAAATATTATTATTATTTTTGCAATTTTCTTCTGTACAACATTTCCACCTCGGTATACAGCCATTGTAAATACACTTCTCCCCCCTTATTTCAGTTTCGCTTTGTCTTTACATACGATGCTATTATATATATTCCTTAATTTACAATCCTTCATTATGTACCGTTTCCATTTATACCTGTTTGTTCATCTCTACCTATACATTGCTATTTTCTAACTCCTGTGTTTTCTTCATTTAGTCTTTCCTTAAGCTTTACACTTGTCCTCTAGCCATTTGTACCACTCATTCTATACCATATAATATTGTGCTTCCTCCTTTTCTTTTATTTCTTTTGTGAGTTTGTCCATCTCTGCACATTCTTAACGCTTTCATTATAACATTCCATTCTGATGATATATTCTTCTTCTTCCAATTTTGTGTATATATTATTCTCGTTGCCGTTATGAAATCAATAATTAAATATTGTGGGTTTTTTTGTCATATTTCCTTGTAAGTATTCCCAATAGAAATAATTCCGGTTTCATATCTATTTGCTGTTTAGTAATTTCTTCGAGCCATTTTCTTATTCTATTCCAATATTTTTTAGCCTTTTTTAGCCTTTGGGCATAACCATCACATGTGGTGATATGTTCCTTGTTTTTGCCTACATTTCCAACAGTCCGGTGATAAGTTCGGGTATATTTTAGCCAGTTTTGCTGATGGGAGATGCCATCTTACTATACTTTTAATGACAATTAAAAAGCAATTGAAGAAGACCATACTACTTTATCTCTCGTACTAATGGCCTTTGATGAACAAGTCTCCATAAAACCAGCTATGACACAATGAAATGGGTTTTGATCTTTATTAGGCCACCAACACTTTGCCCTGGAGCATCCTGGCCTCTGTTCCAGATGTTTTCCCTAATAAAAACACAGAGCTGCTTTCTATCGTGGATTCTTTAGTAACCAGAGGCTACTCCAGAGTAGCTCCTTTTTTTTTTTTTTTTGCTTCAGTTACAGTTCTTCGTGTTTTCATTTTTAAATGGAGTTTGTCACAGTCTCAGGAAACAGGACAAACTGATTCAGGTCTTGAAAGAGAAATGGGAAGACTCCAGTTGAAGTCCATCCTCTCAAGCATGTGTGATTCATTGTGTGATTCTGGACTGTTTAGGTGCTGCCTTGAGGCACTTTAAGCACTTTAGCCTAGTGGCTAAGACGCTGAGCTTGTTGATCAGAAAGGTCAGCAGTTCGGCGGTTGGAATCCCTAGCGCTGTGTCATGGAGTGAGCTCCCATTACTTGTCCCAGCTTCTGCCAACCTAGCAGTTCAAAAGCATGTAAGAATGCAAGTAGAAAAATAGGAACCACCTTTGGTGGGAAGGTAACAGCGTTCTGTGCACCTTCAGCATTTAGTCATGTCGGCCACATAACCACGGAGACATCTTCGAATAGCGCTGACTCTTTGGCTTTGAAATGGAGATGGTCACCGCTCCCTAGAGTTGGGAATAACTAGCACACTCGTGCGAGGGGTACTTTTACCTTTGAGTTTCTAGAAAAAGACAAGACACTAAATAATCCAGCAATCCAAGGTTGCCTCATCTCAACATTTGCTTCTTTCAAACTGCTGAAGTCTTTCTTGCAAACAGGAACCTCAAACGGAACTTCAATTGCAAGTGGCTGCCCATTGCACATAACGCCTTATGGAGCTTAGATCATATGGAGGATGAGTAAAGTAACAACAGCTTGCTAGGAACCTGCAGTGAAGATTAGTCCACCCCAGGAGAAAAAGTGATCATAATATCCATTGTCTAAGGCAGAGGTGTCAAACTCGATTTCATTAAGGGTTACATCATGGCTGTGTTTAACCTTGGGGGCCTGGATGGGCATGGCTGACTGGGTGGGCGTGTCCAGCTTGATGCCACATCCCAAACTGCGACTATGTTTCCTCTTCACATTGGGTAGACCAGGCTGAAGCTATGCTGGCCTGATCTTTCCTCTTTGCATTGGGTAGACCAGGATAGATCCACGGTCTGGATCCAACAATATCATGGTCTGGATGCAGCCTATAGTTTGAGTTTGGCACCCCTAGTCTAGGTAGATGCCACCACTATTGGTATCCAACCTGTGCCTTCAAATTGTTTCTGTTGTGTAAGATTTAGAAATTCACCTTCACATTTGCTTAGAGCACAAATGTTTATGACACAATTATTATTATTTCTTTCTTAGACCGGACAAAACTGTTGCATTTTTCTTAGTACTGGCTTTGCAGAAAGATAGATAGTGAGTGGGATTTTTCAGTCTCCCACAAGTCATATTTCTAGGCCTAAACTGGGATTGAAACCACAGATCCTTACAAAGCATAACATGGACTGTGATGGAAGCAAACAACATTGCTTTAATTGTCCTAGAAGAATATGTGTAGTTTGTGGCTTCCTTTGACAAATTAATGCTGCCCTCTAGTGGTCAAGGTCTTTGGTTTAGGTGGGAATAGATTTCTTTGACCTTTGGAACTTGCTTTCCATTACACAGGAAAAGGGGAAAAAAGAGACTTATTGGAAATAGGCCACATCTTTAGGGATGTATCTCTAGGCATAATTTTTCATGTAAAAGAAAAGCAACTTTCATAGCAATATCAGTAAAATCTGAATATAATGTCTGTTAAGCTCTTCTCTATGTCTGTCTACTGCAGATAGATAGATGGATGGATGGATGGATGGATGGATGGATGGATGGGGGGAGGGAGGGGGATGGAGGGGGATGGAGAGGGATATGATAGATGAAATTATGACTGGGGAGACATGATAGCAGTTTTCTAATATCTCAGGGGCTTCCACAAAGAAGAGGGTGTCAAGCTATTCTCCGAAGCACCTGAGGGCAGGACAAGAAGCAATGGGTGGAAACTAACAAGGAGAGAAGAAGAAATTTGCTGACAGTTAGAACAATTAACCAGTGGAACAACTTGCCTCCAGATATTGTGGATGCTCCAACACTGGAAGTTTTTAAGAATAACCGTTTGTCTGAAGTGGTGTAGGGTTTCCTGCCTAAGCAGACGGTTGGACTAGAAGACCTCCAAGGTCCCTTCTATTATTCTGTTATTCTCAGAAGACACAGCCAGTATGGGAAAGGGTCAGGGTTGCTATTCACTTACTTTTCCTACCAGTTCACAAATGTGAGCTTGTTTTGCTCACACGGGCCCAGTCCATGTGTGCTCTTGGCCTTTCACTCATGTGCTTTGGCTTGAAAACATGCCTAAAAAGGACGTCATAGAGCTGGGGTGATTGGATAGGCCCACCTGCAATTTCCACTACTAGTTCAGGCAAACTGGTCTGAATTGTCTGAATGCCACCTCTGGAAAGGCTGAAGGATGTTCTAAATCGGGAGTGTCAAATCAAGGCCTGCAGGCCGGATGTGGCCTGAGATGTAGCTAGATCCGGCCCATGGGGAATGTCCTTTGGACAGCGAAGGACTGGCCCCCGCTGCCTCAGCCCTGGCCCAGGCCGGCCAGGTGTTAATCTATAGCTTGATGGCTGCCATCTGGGTGGGAATGCGGTCAGACTTAGAAGGAAGGAAAGAGATGGGAATGAGAAGGAGAGAAGGAGAGAGGGGAAGGAGGGAGGGAGGAAGATGGGAACGAGAAGGAGGGAGGCAGGGAATCTGGCCACACCCACCCTGGTCACACCCACTCCCCGGCCCCCGAGGTCAACCACAACCCTGATGTGGCCCTTAATGAAATCGAGTTTGACACCCCTGCTCTAAATTGTAGTTCAGCAACAACTGGAAGACTTTCTATTGCCAATCCACACCCCATTAGCTGTCTTTGGACCTTAAGAAGAAAAATAAATACATGTAATTTTTTTTACACAGAGAGAGGGTGGGGCAGGGGGGAGGGAGAGAGAAGCTACAGAGCCTTTCCTACGAAGTCCTACCCGGCTATTTAAAAAATGATTGCAATAATTTCTCTGAAAGGACCTCTGTTCCAGGATCTGTGGAAAGCAGTCGCCAAGATCACAGCATTGTCATTCAAGAAGGAAGAGCTGCTTTTTGTTCTCTGTGCAAATGAAGTACTGTGTGACATCTAAGGCACAGTGTGTTATTTGTTTCCCTGCAAGGGGATGTGTAATGGAAACATTCGTGCTCCCCCCCCCCCCGCATGCCGCTTTAATCTGCTAACCTAAATGGCTCAGATCCTTAATGCATTAGAGAGCCTTTAAACTGTGTCTCAGCCTGGGTCACAGAAAGCAAACCACTGTTTGTGGCCTGAATACATCATGATGACATAAAAATACTCTGGCATAATATGGTAGATTATTAAACATCTACTGCTCTGTTCGTTTCCATGCACTTGGCCTAGGTCAAATTAAACCTTAGCCTATCCAGACCTGGTTATATGTAGAGTTTTAAGTTGTTTAATAATAAAAAATTCCTGGGCATCTGTTTTCGCCCATTATTATTTTTTTCTTCCTTTGTAGAGAAAGGACACCCATTTCATCCAAAGTGGAAATACTGCAGTAGAAATACTGAAATGCTTTTAATCACTCACCAGCATGATGATGAGTTTTTACAGAACCATTATTGCAATTTCTGTTGGCCTCCTTCAATGTTTTCAAACCTGACAACTTTAAGATGGGTGGATTTCAACTTCCAGTGTTCCCCAGACAGCATGCTTTAAGAGATGTGGACTTCGACTCCCAGAATTCCCCAGGCAGCATGCTTTAAGACTTCTGGGAGTTGAAATCCATACGTGTTGGCATGTTAGGTGCATCAAGGCCAGTGGTGGGTTGCCATTTTTTTTACTACCAGTTTCCTTGCGTGCTCATACAACGCTTCTGTGCATGCGCAGAAATGTCTGAGCGGGTGGGTGGAGCCTCCCACCACTGCCACTACCGGTTCACCCGATCCAGGCTGAACCGGGAGCAACCCATCTCTGATCAAGGCTCACCTCTGATTTCAATCAATGTGCAATATTTGAGGTTCTCCTAAGCTTATGAGAGCTGCCTTCAGCACACCATTGGATCTAGACTATTTCGTATTTTCAAGATTGAAAACTGGGTATTACTGTTTGCCTTTGGCCTGGAACTAAAATGACAAAATAAATGATAACTTATGAAGTTGTTTTAAAATAGAAAGAATCTGTTCCAGGCAGGTGATTAAAGATTCAGCTGTTTAATTTTGCACTGATTGAAGCTTTCAAATAATTCGAAGGGTTCCCCCACCTCGACTGAACTTTACAGTCAAATCCTGAAAGTAGCTCCCTGGACATTCAGAACATAGAATAATAGGGATGGAAGGGATCTTGGAGGTCTTCTAGTCCAGCCCGCTGCTCAAGCAAGAGACCCTATAACCAGGGGTGTCAAACTTGATTTCATTGAGGGCTGCATCAGGATTGTGTTTGACCTCAGGGAGACAAGGTAGGTGTGGCCAGGATGGGCATGGCCAGCTTGACATCACTCATGTCAGGAACATTTGTGGTGACTCGAGTGTTCTGGCACCGAAAACGGGCTCCCGAGCTCCGTTTTCAGCTGTGATGGCCTCCTGCTGCCCTCTGCTGGTGACAATGGAGCTGGGGGAGGCACACATACACCCCCAGGCTTTGCTTTTGCTTGCAGGGGGCAGCAGGAGGCCATCACAGCCAAGAATAGAGCCTGGGAGGGCCGTTTGTGGCCCTCCTGGATCCCTTTTTTGCTGGCAGTCACTGTGAGCCGGTCCTTAGCTGTTCCTAGGGCAGCCCCACGGGCCAGATCTAAGCATCCCATGAGCCGGATCTGGCCCCCCGGCCTTGACTTTGACACTCCTGCCCTATGCCATTCTGGCTATCCAGTCTCTTCTTGAAAACCTCCAGTGATGGAGCTCCCACAATTTCTGAAGGCAAGCCTTTCCATTGCTTGCTTTCATTGTCAGGAAATTTCTCCTTAGTTGTAAGTTGGCTCTCTCTAATGATTTTCCACCCATTGCTTCTCTGGTCACAGGAACTGCAGCCAATGCAATTGTGGGCATCTCTCTCCCTTCCCTACAGGAGGCTCTAGGAACTGTACAAAAAGAGGCAGGGAATAAGTCATTCAGATCCCAAATAGTGAAATGCTTTTGCATTCATTGCTGGACTTGGTGTGCCCTTGTTGTGGGTCGATCATAACTTTAGAGGAAGATTCCTTTATCGCATTAGTATTTCTGTTTCGAGAAACTAGTATATCTTTCATGTAACACAGGGGTGTCGAACTCATGGCCCATGGGCTGGATGCATCACATGCTGGCCACACCCATCCCCGATTTATCCGAAGGGGAAAAAGTCATGATATGTCAGGTGATGACAATGTGACATCGCAAGTTTGACACCTGTGATGTAACACATTGGTTGATCCTTTATGGGGTACCTATGACATTAATCCACTTTCAGCCTTCCACCAGGCTGAACTACTGGTAAAGGGGAAGAGGAGAGGAGAGGGGAACAGAATGGAATGGAATAGTATAGAATAGGACAGAAGAGAAAATTAGGATAGGATAGGATAGGATAGAAATGTGTTTAGAATAGAATAGAAATGTGTTTAGAATAGAATGGAATAGAATGGAAAGGAATAGAATAGAATAGAATAGAATTTCTCTATTTAGAAGGATGTTGAAGGCACCATTATCTCAAATTGTTCCAGTGTTTAATACTAATTGGAAGGAAATGTGATGCAGTCACATGATCTCATACTCTGAAACAATGCCTTTTTATTTCCTCCAAACAAGCCTGTACATTGTAGTTTAAATAATCAGGGGTTTTGAATGCCGCACGCTCATTTTTAATGCCTATTTTTTTTAAATTTGTATTGGTATGCATGCATGTATTTGTTTATGAGGATAATTGCTTCCCCCTCCCGGACTTCCCCCACCCCACCCAAGCTCCAGTAGGGTCTTCCGTCCTGACAGTCCAATGTAACATTTGAGTGAGATAGATACCTCTGCACACACGCGAACGATGGCGAGATTGTTACTTACTCAGTATAATTAGAACATCCATTCCGCAGAGGGAAAACATTTAAAAGATAAAGCGTGTATTTAAAAATGAATCTTCCCCTTACAATTTTTTCATAATTATACTTTTAACAGCTTTTGGGGCGACGGTGGAAGAGGCTACTTAAGAAAAATTAGGTGCTTCATTTGGAGAAGAATGATCCTTCAAGAGAAGGGATTCTGTCATTTTTCAACAGCCTGGATAGAAAAGAGCTTCCAGTTCTCATTGTATCGGAACTATATTTCGCTTATCAGGTCCAGCGCTGGATATTTTAATTAAAAATGCCACGTAGGTCATTAAAGGTTGGCCATTCTCTCTCCCTCCCTCCCTCCCTCCCTCCCTCCGTGTGTGTGTGTGTGTGTGTGTGTGTGTTTTTGTATGTGTCTCTGTCTCTGTCTCTCTCTCTCTCTGTCTTTTTGTGTGTGCGTGTGTGTCTGTCTGTCTCACTCTCTCTCTCTCTCTGCCTCTGTCTCTCTGTCTGTCTGTCTCTCGTTCTCTTTACTACATGTTTTCTGGAATTATTTTCAGAAGCTATTTTCAGAAGGAGAAATATTAGAAAAGAAACATCTTTCTCCCATTTGCTCTTCCTAAAGCCCCCAGCATTTGCAAAGTTTTCTCAGCAGCTAAGAGTGGGAAAGGGATGGTGTGTGTGTGTGTGTGTGTGTGTGTGTGTGTGTACACATAAATCCTTGTGTGAGTCTGCCTCTCTGTGTATAAAAGATGCAGGCCTCTTTGTCACCTCATTGAAACGATAAGGGAGATTATTGCTTTACAAATACCGTAACCTTCCTGATAAAAAATAATAGTCATTCTGCTGAGACTGTTTTTAGCTTAGCTTTTATCAGGGACCTCTGAGCAAAAGAGAAAAAAAAAACAATATACACAAAAATGTGAACATAAACCACCCAGTAATGGAACTGAAGCTGCACTCCTTAGTGGGTGCTCTCCTTGAACACAACACTTCATTAATTTAAACCAACGTCAACCAAAGGAGTTGAAAAAAGAAAAAAATCCAGCCAGCTTTAACAGTCACAAGTCCTTTTTCTCCTCAGGCCAACCACAGAAGCAGCATCTGGATTTCATTCCTTCCTCCTGCCAGACTGTCCAACCTCCTTTGCCCAATGTCCCTGGAACTGAGTGCCTTTCCTTGAAGGACTTTATTTAAGGTGACAGCTCCTCACACTTCCACGTTCAGATCACCTCAAGTCGCCGAGATCGCCCTGAAAACGAGAGCGCTTCTGCCACAAATTCCAAATTTACATTGACTGAGGTTGTCCTTAGGCCTCTCGTGACAGCGGAGGCTTGCCAGGGACTTCAGAAACAACACTGGACTTTGTAATGATGTCTAGGGAAGGAAAAGGCGGGGTAAAAAAAGAAAAAAGAAATCTGCAGGAACCACAAAGAATATTCTAAGTGATGGGAAAGGATGTCAGGTTTTGTTAGCACCGACAACAGTGTCAGAATATACGTGGAGCGATACAGGACCAGTATCTCTGACCTGTGTTTCTGTTTTCTGTCACCGCACACAATTCCAGGCTTGTCTTGAATCCTGACAGTGTCTTCTCAGATCAAGTTATTGTCCAAAGAGCCACTCTACCCAATCATCGCCTTTTGTGGGAAAGCCTGGCCTTTTGTCTTGAACACACTTGACGTCTATTTAAAATCAGGATGGTGACGGCGGGATCTGTTTGACTGTCAAGAGATCATTGACAATATTAATATGCTGCCCTCCTTGTCTCATTTTCTAAGCCGCGACACCTCATCGCAGGTCTGATGCATTCATCAAAGGAGCACCACGATTTCCATAAACAGCCTCTATCTGAGAGAGAGAGAGAGAGAGAGGGAGAGAGGGAGGGGGGGAGGGAGGGAGGCAGGATTGACTTTATGGATAGCTTTATCAGTCCCATCTGCCAAAGGAACTTGAGGAATGTTGTTAATAAAAGACAACTCGTGCTAATAAAAATACACTTCATGGTCTTTAAATTTTGATACTTAAAATCGACAGCCCTGGGTAGCCTCCTGGGGGGAAAGAGAAGCGGCGATAGCTTCAGTGTTTGTCATGAAAAGTCATTCTGGAAGATAAAAGCCCTGTTTTTCATGGATGGTGACTTCCAGAAAAAGAATGTGGGGATTTATCTATTTCTGATAACATGTTACCTTCTCAGCTGCTCATCCGTCAGTCTCACCTATGTATTTCTTCCTTAATCTCTGAAGAAAAGCAAATATGCATTGAAATATGGAATTATGTCCCGAATGATGAATGTATGTTGTTTACTATTTTATTATATGTCTCATCTTAATGTCTGTATTCCCCTTCCCCGATTTTATGTGAGCCGCCCTGAGTCCCCTCAGGGAAAAGGGCGGCCTACAAATATTAATAAAATCTAAAAAAAAAAATATCTAAATATTGTTCATATTACCCTGTTTCCCTGAAAATAAGGTTTCCCTGGATAATAAGCCCAATTGGGCTTTTGAGCACATGCGCTCCACTGAAAATAAGCCCTTCCTGAAAATATTGCAACACAGCAGCAGCCATGAGGTGACCACGCTCTCCGTCTCCTGCACCTCAAAAATAATAAGACCTCCCCGAAAATAAGGCCAAGCGCTTATTTCAAGGGTCAAAAGAAAATAAGACCCTATCTTATTTTCAGGGAAAACACAGCATATATAATATAGTCTCTCCCAAATTAGGTCTTTTCAAATACATTATTTTTCAAAATGGATTTCAATATATTCTTTCAAAAGACACTTTTCAAAATAGATTTCAATATATTCTTTCAAAAGACACTTTTCAAAATAGATTTCAATATATTCTTTCAAAAGACACTTTTCAAAATAGATTTAGATCTGTAAATGTATCTGAAAGGCAGCCCCCATTGAATTCAATTGATTACACTCAGCGCTCATTATTTTTATTGAGTTGATTGTTTTCTGGGAATTTTTAAAAGCAGAAGAAATATGGATAGCTTAGCTGTGATCTGGTAGATCAGATTAATTTGGAAGCAGCAACAATTGAAAATATAGCTCACTAGGGACAAAAATTTCAGTTGCAGTTATAAGACTTTTCAATTGAATTTATACCTTTTGTCTTTATTTTTTTGTCTCAAAAATATTTAATCTGAAATTAAAAAATGCTTAAGGATTAATTTAATTTTGTTGGCCTATATTTCAAAATCTGATGAAAGGCTTCTTTCCAAGACTAATGAACAGATCAATCTAACATCCTCCTGATTTTGTGTGTCTTTGAACTTTACAATGAAGAAAATGAACATTATTTTAGTATCTATTAATATGTGATACTTTTATAAAGGCTTTTTTTAAAAAATAGAGGCATATTTTGGAAGGACAACATAATTAAATATTTATTTAAATAGAATTTTTGTGTTCTTTTTAAAATCCACAAATAGGATAGAACAGATTTATTAGCAAATAGACACGAAATGTTTCTGCCAAAGGGTCATTGGTAATGTTTGACCATTGAGTCCTAGGGCAAGTATCTTCCATGTATTTTGATTCCAACTTGATTCCATTTGATTCTGTTTTGATTCCACTCTAATGTTCAGAAATTATAGAAGTTGTAGTGCAGACCTAATTCTGTATTATATTTCTCTTGAACAGAACATGCAGATTTAGAATAGAATTGCCAGAGAATTTCACCTAAGTTTATGTTATAATATATGTTGTTTATTAACAAGAAGTTAGGTAAATATATGAATGAATATGTTTTGCATTGATATTTTACTATGTGGTACTATGTGATATATTGTATAATGATATGGTAAAGATAAAGGTTCCCCTCGCACATACGTGCTAGTCGTTCCTGACTCTAGGGGGTGGTGCTTATCTCCATTTCAAAGCTGAAGAGCCAGCACTGTCCAACAATGTCTCCGTGGTCATGTGGCCGGCATGACTAAACGGCGAAGGTGGATGGAATGCTATTACCTTCCCACCGAAGGTGGTGCCTATTTTTCTACTTTTCATTTTTACATGCTTTCAAACTGCTAGCTAGGCAGAAGCTGGGACAAGTAACGGGAGCTCACTCTGTTACACGGCACTAAGGATTTGAATATAATGTAATGATATGCAAGAGCTAATATATTTTCAAGGGATCTCTGCAGGATGTGGCTCCAAAAAGTCGAGCAGTCAACCATGACAGTGTGAACTTCAACCCATTTTTGTAGCCTGTGTCAGAGATGTGACACACCCAAAAAGAATGAACTGCGCTCTGATTGCAGCATTATGGCCAATGTGTTGATCTATAGACACCTCTGTGCTTGTGGTCTACCCAAACAACCAGATTGCTAAAATTCTATCTAAAGTACATAAATGTTGATGTGTAATTTTGCTCTCTGAATTTGAGTGGAGTCATTGCGAAGTAAATTCAAAGTCAAATTGTATGTGAAGATGCAAAATAGACATATTTAGTATTGCCTGATGAAGTGACAACATCTAGTTGGCCTTGGCTGATCTCAAGGACCTAATTTGTATTTGGAGTGATCTATAGGGCAGAACTGTAGAGATGTGGTGGCTCAGTGGCTAAGTCGCCAAGCTTGTTGATCAGAAGGTCAGCAGTTCAGCGGTTCGAATCCCTAGCACTGCCTAATGGAGTGAGGTCCCATTACTTGTCCCATCTTCTGCCAACCTAGCAGTTGAAAGAGTTTCATCTTCAGGATCTGGCCTTCTAAAGAGCAGTCAGGGTTGATCTCCTCTAGGACTGATTGGTTGGATCGCCTTGCAGTCCAACGGACTTGCAGGCCATAAGAGACTGAATACTCAAATACATGATTGGAAGAAACTCAATGTTTATACTCCTTGTTTTTATTCCCATCCCCTGTAAAGGCTCGCATTATACACATCAAAGTAAACCTTTCTGGTTCTCTTTCTTTGCTGCAGGTGTTCTGGGGAAATGCCGCTATGTCTACTATGGGAAGCATTCAGAAGGCAACCGATTCATTCGTGATGACCAGCTTTGAGGTGTGCATCATCCTAGTTGTTTGCGCGTGCTACCCAACACATCTTCCATTTGCATCTGCAGATCAAGCCATGCAGTGGTACACCCCATACACCCACACAGAACACCCACACAGAACACCCACCGTGTTCAATTGGTCGAAGGGAAAGAATGAGGAAGTGTCAATCAGAGTCCTCCAGTATCTTCTGCTGACTTTGCCGGGCCTGTTATAAAGCATCCTTCTGCTCAAGTCTGAGTAGACACATAGATTTTGACAGGATTGCCTTTAAGCAGGTTCCAACTACCCCGGTGACAGACGGCTGCAGCAAAGCACCAGACCTGACAGCAGGGACACCCATGATGGATTGCCTGACCCAAATGTTGCTTACAAAAGAGCAAAAGGTCACACCTGGGTCTCCCTGAGCATGCTCAGACGGTCCGAAGGATCTCCCTTCTGGCTTTCCGCCTGTTGAGTGTGAAATCTACATGTCTGTCGAAAAAGAACGGGTGCAATTGGAGCAGTTTAAAGGGCATCGCTTCCTTATCCAACTTTATTTTCCAGAAGAATTAAATATTTCAGGTGGGCCTACGAAGAACGTGTGGAGGGCACGGCAGGGGGTGTGCTGCTTGCAAAGGAAAAATAAATGTGATTTAACTGTAACATCTGGAAGTGTGGTTTCTTGAGGGGAAAAAATTGGGGGGAGGGGCGGTGTTGAAGCTTGACTGGAAGGAATTTGGAAAATTAAGAATCTGCGGAACTAGTTATATCTCGACCTTCTGTTTTTGGTGAAGGCAACACCTGAGGATACTTAAGAGTCCAGGGATATGGAGGTCAAAAAGAAGTCAAGACGGAGATTGTTACCACCACTACTTTACATGCAAAGCCATCTTCTAGGTGAAGCCATTTTTTAAAAACAATTCCCCAACCTCCAATGATGGCTCCAATTGTTCTGACCGAGGCTTCCCAAGAGCATGAAGCAAACTCCTTGTTCTGACAAAAAACCCTTTTATTAATTTACTATGAATTCTGCTCATTCAGATCCAGCAAAGTCTTTCAAGGGAGGATTTACAGTCACAGACCTTAAATGGCTTGGAGAGCTGCCAGGCCGATATCTGCAAAACTTGGCAAGGAGCCTCGAACCAATTAAGCGAACTAATTGTCTCCTGCAAACTCCACTCCCCTTTCACTCCTCTTTTATTTCCTCTGGCAGGGCCCATTCATCTTCCATCTGTCACCTTACTCCCAAGTCAACCCCTGTTCTTTAGCTGTTCCCTTCGTCTGGCAACTCTGTAAATGCGCACACTGGGAACAGGCTCCAGCTGTTCATCTGCCTCACGGATGTCTGACTCCAAAGGCAGCTGATAAGTGCCATACCGTGGCCCGACAAAACCGCGCTCGTCAAAATAGCGGCGACAAAACCGCGTCGCTAAAGCCGCGACGTCATCACCGCGGCGACAACAGCGTGCGACAGAAGGGCGCTTTAAAACAGCGCGGCGGCAGAAAGCCGATTTAAATTAAGGTAAGGGTTAGGATTAGATTTAGGGGTTTGGTTTAGGGTTTGGTTTAGGGTTAGGTTTGGGTTAGGTTTAGGGTTAGGGTTAGGGTTAGGGTTAGGGTTAGGGTTAGGGTTAGGGTGCTGAGTGCTTCGGAAGGCGCGGATTTGCCCTCCGCGCTTATGTCAGCGCGGATAAGGGCTTTGCGGTTTTGTCGGTGAACCATGGCATACGGCTCTTGCCCCATCTTTGCCTCTGACACAGAGGCCTCATCAGAGCCCTCCCCAAACTTCACAACTGGCCCATGTTCCTCCCCATCCTTCTCACTGTCCGAATCTGCTGCCAGCTCTGCTGGCGGGTCACAACACCAATTCTATAAAACAATCTAAGCCAAATCGCTGTTAGAAGATCATGTGGTTTGTCAAATGACACGCAAGAAGTCTCAGCACCCTGCTATTTTCCTCCTAGTTTAGGATGACTTCATGGCCTTCTGATTTTTTCTGGAATTTCAGAGAACACATGGTAAATTTAGTATCTTTTATATTGTTAGATTGTACCACAAGTGAGAACTGGAGGAGAGTAAACTAAATGCTTTTCACCTACATTCATAGTTGTACCCTGATACCTAACTGTATCCTTAGTGTGCATCCTAAACGGAGCACGTGAGCATATGAATGTTGACAGTTGGAGCTCCTCAGAATGAGATCCAAGCTGGAAATGAGGAATTTCCTGACAGTGAGTACTATTAACTAATGGAACAGATTACATCCCAGAGCTGTGAGTGCTCCATTACTTCGTTATAAGTTTTCAAGAAAAGATTGGGCACCATTTGTCCAGGATGGTATATGGGCTTCTGCCTTAAGTTCATAGATTCTTAGGTCCTCTCCAACCCTATGAATCTATAATTAGGTCAAGGTTCATCTTCTTCCACCATATTGCTTCTCTCTATGTCCCACCAGATGCCATCTGGGATGGGTCTATGACAACTCAAGGCGGCCAACTTGCTGCAGCCAACTCAACACAAGTCAACTCACCACGGGACAAGAGGTACAGTAATGTCAAAGAAATTGTTGAGCAGAATTATTAAAGAAAGAATGCCAAAGGACGGACAAAATGAAATGTGAATGACAAAAATTAAACCAATTTTTAAATTCTTTTAAATAATTAATTGAATTGTTGAACTGTCCCACAGTGAGTTGTCCCATAGTGGGTTGGCCATGGTGAATTGGCCATAGGGAATTGACTGTGGCGAGTTGGCCACAGGGAATTGACCCTGGAGAGTTGGCCATGGGGAATTGACCATGGAGAATTGGCCATGCCGAATTGGCCACAGCAAGTTGTCCCATTCCTTTATGGGATCTTCAAAAAGTGAAGAAGGAGATGCATCCCTCTCATTTTTCCACTGCAACTGCTATTTAAGAGCCACATTGAATAGTCAAGACCAATAGCTCCTGATGGGTCTGTTCATCATAAATTTAGCCATTTCCTTTTTCAAATCCAAACAAATTCCCCATGCAATGAATTTCACAGTTGAACTATGCACTGTTTGAAGAAATGCCTAATGTTGGCTGTCCTAAATTTCGAATCGGTTTCATTAGATGCCACTGGTCCTTGCATTTTGAAAGAAAATGAAAAAAGTCTTCCCTGTCCTCTTCCTTTACACATATCCCTTGACTGTGTCCCTGCTCAGTTGCCTCCCCCCCCCCAGCTGAATCATCCACATGAAAGCTTTTTATGTGGCAGATCATGAATTGATTAGAAAGGAATTACCTTGTAATTGAGTTTAATGACCAATTAATTGATCTTAAATAAGATTTCCATGAGTTGAGTCAAGAACAGCCAGAAGAATTTGCTTTGAAAACTGGTTAATGGAGATAAAGTTTAGGCTGAGGTTGAGCGTTAGAGGATACCAGCTCTGGAACGGTAATGCTTACAGGATGGATTGGAGGAAGTTATGAACACTCAAGCAAACTGTAAGTCATGATTATTTACATTTCATTGGTGATTTTGCTGCATAAGTACACATTTTGGTCCAGAATGGAACAACTTGCCACAGCCAACTCGTTGAGGCTAACTCGCCACAGCCAACTCACCATGGCCAACTTGCCCTAGGGACAACTCATTGCGGGACAATTTAACAATCCTATTTAATAATTTAAAATAAAAAATAACAATTTAACTTTTTTGTCATTCCCATTTCATTTTGTGTATCCCTCCTTTTGCATCCTATCTTGTCCCATAGTGATTTGTCCTGCAATAGGTTGGCCATGGCAAGTTGGCCATGACAAATTGTCATAGATCCTTTTGATCATAGCCGTCTTCTTCTTCTTCTTCTTCTTCTTCTTCTTCTTCTTCTTCTTCTTCTTCTTCTTCTTCTTCTTCTTCTTCTTCCTTCCTTCCTTCCTTCCTTCCTTCCTTCCTTCCTTCCTTCCTTCCTTCTTCTTTCTTCTCCTCCTCCTCCTCTTCCTCCTCCTCCTCCTAGTCAAACAATCCAACCATGTTTCTCCTTAGTATGTCCTACTTTGCATTCCAGTCTCAAATCACAGTCACCACATCTTACTTCCATGTTCTCTCATTTTCCAATTTAAGCTGATCATAAAATTCATCAACCTCCACATCTGCATCAGTCTTTGGAGCTTCAGCTGAAATGATTATCAAATTAAACCAGGATGTTAATTAGTGTTATTGCATTGTAGCCAAGGGCAGTGTGCATTGTGCATTGTGCTCTTGGCTACAGGCATTGTCTCCTTCCAAACTATAAACAGATAAATATACCTTCTTGTTTTCTTTACATGTTTCATGTCTGATTCCAGTCCATCTCAATTTGATGTTGCCTATGATGTTATTTTGTAGTCATTTCATTTCCCATTGTGTTGAGCCTTCCTGAGCTCATACTTCTTACATTCGTATTTCTACTATAATTCTGTCTTTGTGGCTTTAAATTTCTGTTTCCCCATATGACAGCAACAGCCACTAGATGTCCTGAAGGCTTTAATCCAGCCATGTCATAAACACCATTAGTACTTCAAAAGATTCTCAACTCTTCCTCCATAGTGTGTGGAGTGCATCCAACACAAGGGGCCAATCATTCAGCACAACATTGTTCATCATTTTATTTTATTTTTATCTATGTGGTTTTCTTGGGAATGTCTGAAAGTTGAGTCATGGCAACTGGGCTTCTTTTCTTGTTGGTCTGGAACATTGCACTACCCATCCAAGCAACTGTCAATGTTCCAACTGATGAACCCAACCCAACCAAGCACTGCCGAGACGATCCAATCTTTTAATGCTTAGTACATCTTAGTACATCATATTGGCAAAGATGAGGGCAAAGCCAGATCTAACAATTTCCCATGCAAACCCACATAAGTAAAGTTCAGGTTCTCCTGACCCCTATTAGACCGGATTAGGGGTGATATTCACTTCCCTTCCCTACTGGTTTACAAATGTGAGCATGCATGCTTGCGTCACTCATACACGCCACGTCCAAACATGTGCTCAGCCTTCTGTGCATGTGCTTTGGCTAAAAACAGTGGCTAAGTGGGATACCATAGAGCCAGGGTGGGTGGACAGGGCCAGCCATGATTTCCACTACCAGTTTGGGCAAACCGGTCTGAACCGGCAGAATACCACCTCTGGACTGGATCACATTGTCCAACGGAGTGTCCTGGTATTGTTATGAGAAAGCCTTTTGGCTCTGGTAAACGCCTGCCGAAATATCCTTGGTTCTTACAGCTGGCATCTTGATGTCTGGAACCTAAGTTCTATCTCTCCCTCCCCTCATAGCTCATTGGCAAGCTGAGAAGCGCTAATAGTTGCAATAGCAAAAACGTCTTTTGAAGCTTGACAGCGGCTTCTTCAGTCTGAACCAGTTGATTAGGGAAATCTGAGTAGGCAGAAAGTCGTTGGACTGTACCAAGTCCTAAAACACTTAGGGGTCATTCAGTGGGGCCTTCTTGATAAGAAACTAGAAAAATGTCAGAATGTTTTCGTTGTGCAGCAGCACATCCAGCAAGCACACACAAGTAAATGAACTTCAGCAGGATTCAATTATATAAAAGAAACTTCTTTATATACAATACCAAATAGCAGAATTCAGCATACAATACGAGGAACACAGAAGCAATATTCCTAGAAGCAAGTCTTTACAGAGTAGAGAGATATAGAGATCTACATTATGTAGAAGCTGGGAGAGTTACAGAGGCCAAACCAACTTTTATATACTGTTCAGCAAGTCTAAGCCACGCCCAGACTCCAAAACTGTCTCTTATGGCTCCATACAAACTGGAAACTATGTTTCAGTTTCCAAACAGTCCCCATTGGCTGACCTGTTGCTATGTCTATCCAAACAGTCCCCATTGGCTGACCTGTTGCTATGTCTATCCAAACAGTCCCCATTGGCTGACCTGTTACCATGTTTATTCCAACAGCCCCCATTGGCTGACCTGTTACCATGTCTATTCCAACAGTCCCCATTGGCTGACCTGTTACCATGTGTATCCAAACAGTCCCCATTGGCTGACCTGTTGCCATGTCTATTCCAGTCTATGAACATACTCTGACAAAAAAAAAAAAACTAGTGGAAAATCCTTCCCTCAGTAGAGGTGGAGGCCTCAGACACAACCTCTTCTCCATTTTTTTTATGGTGCTCCCTTATCAATCCTTGGAAAGTTCAATACGACTTCACAGGTTCACTAAGGAGGCCACACTTAATGACCCCTAAGAGTTTTAGGAGTTGCTACATTCCAGCGATTCTCTGCCTACTCAGATTCCCCCTAACCTACAGGTTCAGACTGAAGAAGCTGCTTGGATGGGCAGCAGCGAAACATCTCAAAACAACAAGAAAAGAAGTCCAGTTGGCATGGCTCAACTTCTGGACAGTTCTACATGGATGCCTGAGAATCTTCATCAACATATTTTCTTGGGAATGTTTGTCTTCTCCTGTACAGTATGAATCGATGCCCTTCTCCCTTATCACTAAAATAATCAGCCACTGCCTACATCTTTTAAACTGCAGCTGTCTACACGAGAAAAGTGCCGGCTTGCTTTTGCTAGTGTCAGCTCTCCCAGGTATACTAGACAAGGAACATGACCAAATGAACCAATTCTACTTTACTGGAAGGCTACATTAACATTTAGAGGGACGCAGTGGCTCAGTGGCTAAGACGCTGAGCTTGTTAATCAGAAAGGTCAGCAGTTCAGCGGTTCAAATCCCTAGTGCCGCGTAACGGAGTGAGCTCCCGTTACTTGTCCCAGCTTCTGTCAACCTAGCACTTCGAAAGCATGTAAAAATGCAAGTAGAAAAATAGGAATCACCTTTGGTGGGAAGGTAACAGCGCTCTGTGCACCTTCAGCATTTAGTCATGCCGGCCACATGACCACGGCAACGTTTTGGGACAGCGCTGACTCTTCGGTTTTGAAACGGAGATGTGCACTGCCCCCTAGAGTCGAGAACGACTAGCACATATGTACGAGGGGAACCTTTACCTTTACATTAATATTTATCATGAAGCTACATTTTGCAAGTCTTAAAATCAAACTTCTTGTTGCCAGTTTTAACTGCTTGATTCATTAGGACGGGTCCATTCTAAGTTTCTTTCTGAAGCCATGGTGACACAGTGGTTAGAATGCAGTACTGCAGGCTAACTCTGCCAACTACCAACGGCTCTATGCTGACGGGCTCAAGGATGACTTAGCCTTCTTTCTTTCCATGGTTGGTAAAACGAGGACCCAGATTGTTGGGGGCAAGATGTTGGCTCTGGAAACCACTTAGAGAGGGCTGTAAAGCACTGTGAAGCAGTATGTAACTCTAAATGCTATTGCTTTCTCTGACTGTTGAGCCACTGGGGGCTCCTTTCTCCCTTCTCTGATTGTTTCATAGTCAGCACCTCTTCCCCTTATTCCCCAATGTGATCCATGCATCTTGGGCAGCTAGGATGATTTTCACATCTTGTGCGTTCTACTAAGAATATATTATGTTATCATACACTCCTGATACTCACAAATGAAGGCAAATATATGTGTCCTAGGATAATGAAGCGAGATTGAATTTGGGTCTGTCACCAGGACCAGAGAGTTACTCTTCTGAGCTTTCACTGCAAGTGGGCATTGCCCACTGCCCAGAGGCTGCCATACGAGGACAAATTATGCATTGTAAAGATCATTTGGTGATAAGAGACACTTCCAATATAATCTACCATATCGCCTGTGTAGATTGCCCCTGTGACTATGTAGGACAGATGGGGAGGAAGCTAACCACCAGATTGCAAGAATACAAGCAAGCGGTCTGACTAGGAGCCACAGACTGCAATGAACAAGAACACAAATTAAATTTTGCAGCTACTTAAAATTGTTGGATGAGCAGTACAAAAAGAGCCAGGGAAATGATTGAAGCCAAACTGGAAGTTTGGGAACGGATGTTCGGTTTGCTCAAAAACCAGCCCTACAGGCAAAATGGAAATTCTGGAACAGCCTTCCGGTTTGCTTGTAAGGTCATTTTTTTTCCCTCTGGAGCTTTCAGGGAAGCCTGCTGAAGGCTCCGGAGGGCTAAAACTGGCCCTAAAACTGACCCTACGAGCAAACCGGAAGTCCGTTCCTGAATTTCCATTTTGCCCATAGGGCTGTTTTTTCATGCTCCGGGGGCAAAAAATGGCCTCAAAAAAAAATGGCTGGCTGAAATCAGCTTCACGTGCCCTGACAAATGGCTCCGCATGCCACATCACGGGCCTATAGGAAGACACCACATGGATATGACTCACAGAGCAGCTGAAAGGACTCTCTCCAGTAGAGAGAATTTCCCTGAAGATGGGCTCCAGCATGAGTCCAAAAGCTCAGAAGAGTAAATCTCTGATCCTAGTGACTGACCCAAATTCAATCTCACTGCTCTTCATTCATCCTCCTAGGAACACACAAACAAACATCCCAGTCACCTCCAACAACAATCCCATCACCACGATGAAGCAGCACAGCAGAACCTGGGGAAGTGTTCTGACCGAGGCTTCCCAAGAGCATGAAGCTCTTTGATCCTGACAAAAAACCCTTTTATTAATTTACTGTGAATTCTGCTCATTCACATCCAGCAAAGCTTTTCAAGGGCAGATTTACAGTCACAGACCTTATCTGGCTTGGAGAGCTGCCAGGCTGATATCTGTAAAACTTGGCAAGGAGTCTCGGAGAGTCACAAACCAATTAAGCGAACTAATTGTCTCCTGCAAACTCCACTCCCCTTTTGCTCCTCTTTTGTTTCCTCTGGGACAGGTCATTCATTGTCCACCTGTGGCCTTACTCCCAAGTTGACCCCTGTTCTTTAGCTGTTCCCTTCGTTTGCACATGCGCACACTGGGAACAGGCTCCAGCTGTTTGTCTGCCTCACTGATGTCTGACTCTGAAGTCAGACGGCTCTGGCCCCCTCTCTGCCTCTGACGCAGAGCTCTCATCAGAGCCTTCCCCAGACTCCAGGACTGGCCCATGTTCCTCCCCAACCTCCTCACTGTCCAAATCTGCTGCCAGATCCGCTGGTGGGCCACAAAAGGAAGAGAACACATTTCATTCTCTATTTCACAGTTTTTCTGTGGGCTTCTTGTTTTATTGCAAGCCGCACTGATGACATATTGTCAGAGGGGAGGGGAAAAAAAAAACAAAGGTTCTTTGAATGACAGTATAAAATCCAGTGACTTTTTTTCGAAAGAGGGGAAAAAATGAATGATGGGGTTGAGATTATGCTGCTGGAGCACTTGCAGCAAAAACAATTTATGTAGCTGCGGTGAAGCACATCAGAGATAAAGATTCATACCAACCTGCCTGGTTTGAATGATACATGCCAATCATAAAATTAGTTTTTCCCTTCTTTCCTGGGCTACAATTTCCCCTGGAAAAAAAATGATCTCCCTTGCATTTTGCTTTGCCTTATTGTGATGAAGGAGAATAGGAGTAAATATGACATTTAATAGAGCTCATAAAAGATTGGTATTGTTCCTAACCCTTACTTCCCCACCAATCTGTCACATCAAGCTTCAGAGAGTTTTTCAAGGATCTGAGTAACATTGATGGCATTTCCAGAGGAGAAGAGTATTCTAATGATGGGAGCCCATTTGCCTGCTCAAAATTGTGTTCTTGGGCCACTGATTCACGATTAGGAAAATAATTGGATCTACAGACTTGAAAACTTGAAATCTTGGGTCTGGATTACACAGAATAGCAGACTTGGAAGGGACCTTTAAGGTCTTCTAGTCCAACCCCCTGCTCAAGCAGGAGACTACCATTTCTGACAAGAGGCAGTCCAGTCTCTTCTTGAAAGCCTCCAGTGATGGAGCACCCACAACTTCTGCAGGCAAACCGTTCCATTGGTTGATTATTCTCACTGTCGGAAAATTTCTCCTTATTTTTAGGTTGAATCTCCCCTTGATCAATTTCCACCCATTGTTTCTTGTCTGGCCTTCGGATGCTTTGGAAAAGAGGTTGACTCCCCTCCGCTCTGTGGCAGCCACTCAAGTATTGGAAGACTGCTATCATGTCACCACTGGTCCTTCTTTTCACTTGACTAGCCATGCCAGTTCCTGTAACTGTTCTTCATATGCTTTTAGTCTCTGGTCCCCTAATCATCCTCGTTGCTCTTCTCTGCCCTCTTTCCAAAGTCTCAACAGCTTTGTTCCTTATGCCATCTGCCGCAAATTGGCAGGATTCCATGCCATGTATATGTATACATTCAAAGAAGACTGTGATGTTTCTCTGTGTCATATACATGTGAGTATGCGTGTATATCCATAATGGTTCTCTTTTGAGAGCAGAATGCAACAAAACTTCATTTAATATATGCTGATTAGTGTACATTTGAAGTGACAATAAAGTTCTATTCTATTCTTGTCTAGTCTAGTCTACTCTAGTCTAGTCTAGTCTATTCTAAATACATTTCTATTCTATTCTAAATACATTTATTTTATTTTCTGTTCTGTTCTGTTCTGTTCCGTTCCGTTCCATTCCATTCCATTCTATTATATTCTTATTCCATACTCTACTCTACTCTACACTACTCTACTCTACTCTACTCTACTCTACTCTACTCTAATCTAATCTAATCTAATCTAATCTAATCTAATCTAATCTAATCTATTCATAACTTTTTTATAGTGTGGTGACCAAAACTGGATGCAGTATTCTCAGTGTGGCCATACTAAGGCTTTATAAAATGGTACTAGTACTTCACGTGATTAATCCCACTGTTAATGCAATTTAGGATTGCATTGCTAAAATAAACTTAAAATCATCCTGTATTTGGGAAATTTTTTCAACCATAGATTTTCAGGGCCCAAAAATGTAACCATCACAGAAAGAAACACAGATCATTTCTTCCTGTTTCATCTTCCTTTGGGTAAGTCATCTGAACTTTGTAATGAACCTTTTGGGGGAAGTGCCATCTGGTATTACAGTCACATTTGAGAATCAAAAACATCGTCTTAATTCTGTTTGTGAAGCCCGAGATTTTTATTACAAGATCCTGAAGGCGGGACTTCCTGAATCATCCGGACTTGGAGAAAGACAAGGAGAAGGAGAAGACAAGCAGCGGGACACGTGGCTACAAGGCGGAGGGTGTTGCTTTCCTCTTCCGGAAGGGCAGAAGAGTAAAGAATAAAGATCCAGCGATGCCTTTAAAATACTTTTTAAATTTTTAGTTTGAATAAAATTTCATGATTCCTGTCTGGTATAAAATGGCAAAGCTGTATATCGATGATGAGATATTGAGACTGAAAGAAGCGGTGCTGATTTTGGACATATATTGTATGGGACCTATATAAGACTCGTTTGAACTCTAATTTAAATTGCGCATGAATTATCTTTCGGGGCCAGGAGAGCGGAGATCGTGATTTTCTTGAATTGTGGTTTGGGATGAATGGAGTCGGGAGGTGCGGGGTAGATGGAAGGGTAGTGAAAGTTCAATTAGATTACTTTGAGTCAGAATGTAAGCTGATTTTTGTATGAATTGCTATTTGAATATAAGGTTAAGAAAGATTAGTTGGAGAGTCTCCAGGAAGGTGGAGTAAATATGAGAGGAGTAATGGATGAGGATAAAATATATATGTGGACACGGGTAAAGGCAGGATGGAAGGTATAAAATTTATATGTGGATGTGGGTAAGGGCAGGATGGGAGGTGTTGGAAATGAAAAATGAAAGAAGCACTTGAGTCTTTAAATGGTTTTACAGAAAGGTTTGGATATTTGGATAAAAAAGAGATAAATTAAAGGTTTGGATATATAGATAAAGTGATAAGGCCCTTAGTTGGAGAATTCCATTTGATTAACTTACTTGGTTCCAATATAGTTTGAAATCCTGCAAGTAATAAAATAACTGAAATTAGGAATGAGGTACATTGTTTAAGATTTAAAGATGATGGGAAGCTGAGTTAATGTAGTGGGTTTGTTGATTTTTCCTGTTTTTCCTTTTTTGTGTGTGTGTTTTGTTTTTCTTTTTATTTTTTTTACTATTTCTCTTTTTTTGTTTTTCCTTTATCTTTCATCTTTTAACTTTAAAGTTAGTTGGTTTTAATATACTCCAGTGCTTGATAAAGAATTATGCCGGGTATGGGACCTGGGAAGTCGAAAGGGGGTTAGGGAGGGGGGTCTACCGGGGGGAGGGGGGAGGGTGGAAATACAGTTTCAATTTTCAGAACAATAAGAATGCACTTGTATACTGTTGCTCTCTTTTCTTTTTTTTCTTTTTCTCTTTTTTTTTCTCTTTTTTTTTCTTAATTTTAGTGCAAAATATAAACTGAATAGATTAATGAATTATAGAGATACACCAAAGTGAGGAGTAGAGGGAAAGAAGAGGGAGAAGTAAAGAGGGAGTGAGAGGGGAATGTAAGGAGGGTGAGATGGAGGGAAGGGGAGATGTTTGAGGGGGAAGGGAAGTAGTTTGAGGGGGAAGGGAAGTAGAAGAGGGGAATGTTGGAGGGGAGAAATGAAAGTTGGAGGGGGAGAAGAAAGGGTGTATGGGGGATCGAAGTGTTATGTTGGTTTTCCATGGTGGAAGATTTATTGATTATTATTTTTTTATGCACAGTATATAAGTGATTGTATAAAATGAAAATGAAAATGAAATAAAACAGTTTTAAAACTAAAAACTGTGTAATAAAAATTATTTAAAAATAAAAAATAGCCATTTTAAAAAGCCTTTTAAGGTAGTGAGTAACATCTTGTGCTGCGGCAATGGTAGCCTTGAATGTGACATGTTTGTTGTGAAGATTTTCTCCTTATTTCAGGGTTTAAACTTCCTGCTGGGATGGCCCCTAAAAGAAAACAGAACACATGTGACTATTTATATGTGTTCATAATATTATAAGCATAAATCACAATCTACTGCAAGGATCCATACTTGAGACAATAAGAGCCCTGGGGCATCCTTCACTGGTGTTCTGATCTCTTGATAACGGTACATGTCCCAAGGGTGCTTTTTCCAAAAGGCAACTGGACATTCTTGGTTTTATTCCTTTGAAAAGCTTTCTCTTCTCCTCAAAGAAGCTTCCTCAGTTCTAACTTTCCTTTGAAAACATTTCTCTTCCCATCCAAGAAGCTTCTTCAATTCTACCTTTCCTTTGAAAACATTTCTCTTCTCATCCAAGAGGCTTCTTCAGTTCTAACATTTCTTTGAAAGCCTTTCTCTTCTCATCCAAGAAGCTTCTTCAGTTCTACCTTTCCTTTGAAAACATCTTTCTTCCCATCCAAGAAGCTTCCTCAGTTCTAACTTTCCTTTGAAAACATTTCTCTTCCCATCCAAGAAGCTTCTTCAATTCTACCTTTCCTTTGAAAACATTTCTCTTCTCTTCCAAGAAGCTTCCTCAGTTCAAAAGGGAAAAAAACAAAGAAAGTCCAGTGGTCCCAAAGGTGCTTTACAAAAAGCACCTTTGGGACAAACGTGACAAACATGGCCTGGGTGATTGAGAATCTCCATAGAGGTAAAGTTAGATGGTTATGTCTAAATCTGTGCTCAGCCCTGGACGTCATCACAATTGCCACTAGGCAAACACAAAGGAGGAATCCAATGATTAGGTATGAAATACAGGTAGTCTTCAACTTATGACAGCTCATTTAGTGACCACTCAAAGTTACAACAGCACTGAAAAAAAGTGATTTATGACCATTTTTCACACTTATGCAGTATCCCCGTGATCGTGCCATCAAAATTCAGATGCTTGTTCGACTGGTTCATAATTATGACCGTCGTTGTCCTGGGGTCATGTGATCCCTTTTGCAACCTTTTGACAAGCAAAATCAATGCAGGGAAGCCAAATTCACTTTACAAACAAGTTACTATCTTATCAACTGCAGCGATTCACTTAACAACGGTGGCTAAAAAGGTCATAAAATGGGGACCAAACCAATATCTCACTTAACAACAGAATTTTTTTGGCTCAGTTATGGTCCTACGTGCGAGGAGTGCTTAGTGCTGGCTTTTTAAATGATCCAGATCAGGAAGCCTAGCTTTGTTTGAAAGCAGCTCAGCTCCACCAAATGACAGATCCTTGGCAGGTTGCAGACTTATTTCGCTTAGGGAAATTGTGAAGAAATAATAGACTGGATGGCTGCAAACTCTAAAGCCACTCAATTCAGCTCCCGTGAAGGCAACAATTGTACCGCTGCGAAGTCATTCTGACTGCTTACGGCATTTACGGCAATTTTGCAAGAGGACGGTCAGTTATATTTGGTGACTTTTAGGGTGATTAACTCTTGGCAGGCATTAGGGAACTGAAATTAGACTCCAGGACACTTTTTTCAGGGGAAGAAAAGAAAAGTGCTTCTGACAAACGCCGGCTCTGAAAACTCCTCAACCTCCTTCTTGTTCCCTCTGCTTGAAAACAGTTTTGGCTTTCTAAGAAACTCTCCCATGCCCTGTATTAATAATCTGGGTGGTGGTGATGATGATGATGATGATGATGATGATGATGATGATGATGATGATGATGATTCATTGACATTGCAATATCTGGAGATGCACGAATTGAAGATAAACAGCAAGAAAAAAATCACAAAGTACCGGGACCTGCAAATTGAAGTTGAGCATCTGTGGAAAAAGAAATCGTGTGTTGTCCCGATTGTAATTGGAGCCCTTGGAGCAATACTTGAAGGGCTACCTCGCTTTTTGGAAATTTTAAATTTATCAGACTTGAACATTCTGATTCTACAAAAAACCACCCTATTTGGAACAGCTTATATCCTCCGACGCTACCTTAACAGTTCCTAGGTCCTTGGTTAGGACTCGAGCTGTTGAGATACCAACCAGCCCCAAAGGCTGTGAATCTCACCAAAGATTAACCACATAATAACAATAACAATAACAACAACAACAACAACTCTTCTTCTTCTTCTTCTTCTTCTTCTTCTTCTTCTTCTTCTCCTCCTCCTCCTCCTCCTCCTCCTCCTCCTCCTCCTCCTCCTCCTCCTCCTCCTCCTCCTCCTCCTCCTCCTCCTCCTCCTCCTCCTGCTCCAAATTAATAACTCACAAAACAGGACAAGAAGCAACGGATAGAAACGAATCAAGGAGAGAAGCAACTTAGGCCCTGAGGAGAAATTTTCTGAGGGTTAGAACAATTAACCAGTGGAACGGCTCACTTCCAAAAGTTGTGGGTGCTGGAAGTTTTTAAGAAGAGAACAAGACAGTCATTTGTCCAAATGCTGTAGGGGTCAACTCTGAAGCTGGCCTGGCTGAAGCCATTTTTCTCCTGCCTCATAGTTGCCATGAATTTTGAAAGGGGAAGCATTTAGACTGGCTACTGAGAGAGCCGAGGTGATGCAGTGGTTAGAGTACAGTACTGCAGGCTACTTCAGGTGACTGCTAGCTGCAGTTCGGCAGTTCAAGTCTCACCGGCTCAATGTTAACTTAGCCTTCCATTCTTCCCAGGTGGATAAAATGAGGACCCAGATTGTTGGGGGCAATAGGCTGACTCTGTAAACTGCTTAGAGAGGACTGTAAAAGCACTATGAAGCGGTATATAAGTCTAAGTGCTATTGCTATTGCTATTGCTACTGATCAAAGCAAAATGTTTTCCTGTGGGAAATCAAGGTCATCCCAGCAGATGGCAAAGGAGTGACCAAGCAGCCTCCCAGCTACCTTCATTGGACAATGTGGAAAGTGACACCTGTGGGGTGTGTGTGTATATTTGCTCTTTTCATTAGGGGAAAAATCCACGGGAACCTTTAGAGTTTTCACTAGCTGTGCCGATATGGTGTGTCCAATAAACATGTTCTTTGAGGAATCTGTTTGTCTCGGAGTCCTGTTTTTGGTGGATGCATTACTTGGAACCCTGACAGTAGGGTCTTCTGCTTGAGCAGGGGTTTGGAGTAGAAGACCTCCCAGGTACCTTATTAAGCAGAACTACTACTACTACTACTACTACTACTACTACTACTACTACTACTCAGCTTCACACGATGGACAAAATCAGACATACGTCTTGGTGCCAGTCATGTATCTCAGACATCTTAACATTCCCATCCACAGAAGGGCCTTTACCTTAGCCCGATGCAATGCACTAGCTCCCACCTGGAAGATACAAAAAAGATACTACACCCTTTGCAAGTATGCCGTTGATAGCAATAGCAGTTAGACTTATATACCGCTTCATAGGGCTTTCAGCCCTCTCTAAGCAGTTTACAGAGTCAGCATATTGCCCCCAACAACAATCCGGGTCCTCATTTTACCCACCTCGGAAGGATGGAAGGCTGAGTCAACTCTGAGCCAGTGAGATTTGAACAGCCGAACTGCTGAACTGCAGTCAGCTGAAGTAGCCTGCAGTGCTGCATTTAACCACTGCGCCACCTTGGCTCAGTGGTTGACTCAGCCGTTGAGAGTCAAGACAAATAGAAAATATTGAACGTGTTCTTTTATGTTCCCAGTTTTGCACAGCATGCTCTAATTGCCCCACTCCTGGCTAGCAAAACAGGATATAATGACTATCAGTACAAGCAATTCTTTTTTTTTATTTTTAATCTTCCAATAACATATAAGATTGACACGTTCTGTGTGGTGGCACCCAAAATTAGACAAAGTATGATTAAGAGCAATTGAACTTGAAGGTCGTGGATTTGCCTCAGGATTACCTGAAGAAAGTTAGCACCCACCCCTCTTAGAAGAATGAAATATTTTAGGAAATATTAAAAAGGCAGAATATTATATTTGCCTGGATGAGAAAAGGTGAAACATGGTTTTAAAGACAAAGAGCAGCTCTCTGACCCCAGCAGATATTTGGTGTCAATTGAGAAAGACTAGGCCAGCCTATCTACAAGACAAAAGACCTCCAACTCCAGGGTGATGTGATTAAGACATGACCCTCCAGGACATAATAGGATTATCTAGCTACAGAGCTCACCACATAGCACAACTAAGCCCCTAAATTACATCAGGCCAAGGTTCAACCAAACTTGACTTCAGGACAAATATGACCCCACATGGCACCATGGGAGTCTGACAGCAACCAATAGAATACATGTTCTTAGCACAGGAACAGGAAGCTCAAGGGCAAGGCCCAAGAGAGGATATAAATACCTCTCACTCTTCACTCCATGTGGAAAGCTATCCAGAATCACACAGGCTTGGTGGTTCTGCTTCACCATTAAACCATCTTTCCAATCAGCCTCCATGTTTCCAGTGTCTTTCTCCCCACTTGGAACTGAACCCAGATGGAAATTTCTTCCAACATACCTACTGGTCATTTTTTTTATGTCAGTCACTCTATTATATCTTCCTCAGATTTTTAAGGGGCTCTATTATTCTATATACATTCTAGATTAAATTTAAGAATGCAGCTTTTCAACCTATTTTTCTAGCCTATTCACTCCTCGTTTTTTCTGAGTATTTGAAAGATATTCCCTTTTCTTCGGTTTTTCTGCTGGTTAACGACTGCAAGAAAAGTTATGTGATTTTGAAATTAACTGTTGTAATATAGTTCCTTGTGTAGGCGTGTGTCCTCCATGGCCTAGTTCACACTAGGGCCTGCAGGGTCACGCTGAATCACACAGGAGACAACTGGCTCCAAGAACACCATAACATCCTGATAATGCATAACATAACATCCTGAGATGTGCCCTACCAATGACGCCCAGGATTTGACCATATATAGAGAGAACTTTCCTGAGCAGTAGATTAGAAATTGTACTGTTACAGGCTGTTTTCTATCACATGTTATTGCTCCTCCTGCCTTTGTCCTGTCTCAATAAAAGGGGCTCTCAGGTTCTCATCTGGGTCGCTCCATCCCGAGAAAATTTGTCTCCTGTCTTTTCTCAACATTGGCCTCATGGACGACCCACGGGAATATCACATTTGGTAGCAGAGGATGGTTACTTCACATTTGGTGACCCCGACGTGATAGATGCGATGTGATTGACGTGATCGACGTGATTGACATGATGCGACGTGATAGACGTGATGCGACGTGATAGCCGCGACGTGATAACCTGTGTCGCCAGCCTTTCACTCATCCCCGACTTGGCAAAGTCTCGCAACCAGGGCCAGCCGTTAGCGGACGGAGCACCCTCCCAATCGTGAGTATGGGCTCAGGCTTCTCGAAGGCTCAGACTGCACACCTGCAGGAGCTTCGGGATCTCCCCAAATTCTCCATTGCAATCTCTCAAGCAGCAGTTCGCTTGCTTCCCATTCCCCCGAAAAAACATTTCCTCTCTCTATTGGCTTACATCTAAGAATTGTCCCATTTACCCTGAGAAGGGCTCTCTTAAAGTAACCTCGAGCCCTGCCGGAAGTTCTCACTACTTGGAGACTTCTTGTAAGATGCCTTCAAATTCATGAGGAAGATATGCAGGGGGCTGCTTTTAAGCCCCCGGAATCACCTCCCCCGCACTACAAGGAGATCGCCCCTCCTGCTAGCCAGGCGATGGCCCTCTCCGAGGCCTCTCCAATTCCCCCGGCCTCTCCAGAAGAGAAGGTTTCCCCTCTCCCTTCCGCCCCTTCCCCCGCCCCGCAAGTGTGGCATAGCGCTCTCCAAGACGCTCTGCGCGATGCTTTCAATCAAGGGGACATGGAATTGGCACAGGATTGTTTCCCCATTTCCTTTCAAACCAACGTGGCTGGGGGGGTTGTGCCCACTCATACCTCAATCCTCTATAGGGTTGTTAAGGATCTTAAGCAAGCCGTTTCCACCTATGGGGTGCAATCCCCATACTGCAAGGGACTGTTCCAAACCCTTTTGTCAGGCATGCTTCTTACCCCCTCTCAGTTTGCCATTTGGACCTCCGAATACCTTAGAGAGATTAACAAGGCAATTGCCAAGGGTCTGTCCAACAATGTTACCGCCCCTCAGCTACAGGGAGGGGATGGGTTTGATACGGGGCCTCTGCAGGCCACGGCCCCCCGGGAAGCCCTTGGAATTCTTTTCACAGATGTTTCACAGAGCAATTGATTTATAGGATCTGAATTGGAGTGGAGAAAAATGGTTTTGTGCATGTGTAAATTTGTGTGTGTTTGAGTGAGCGAAGGATCCAGTAAGGGAACTGCGCCTATTTAGTAGGTAAATTATGGGGACAGGTTGGGCAGTAGAGAGTACAGAGAAAGTGATGAAAGAGTGGGAGAGAGGAAGAAAGAAAAAGAGTGAAAGAGACAGAAAGACAAAGAGGAGAGAGAAAAAGAGTGAGAGAAGGGAGGAGAAAGTGACAGAAGAGTGAAAAGAGGGAAAGAGAACGTGAAGAGAGAGAAGAGAGGAAGAGGAAAGCGATATCCCACAGCCTTTATAACACCCCTGTGTTTGTTATAAAGAGAAAGCTGGTAAATGGCATTTTTTGCATGGTTTGTGGGCTGTTAATAAAATTCTCCAACCCATGGGAGCGCTGCAGTGCGGCCTCCCCAATCCAAATTTGATTCCCCAAGAATGTGATCTCATGACACTTGTCCACTATTTCTCAGACACCCGCCCTTTTTGCAGCCCTAATTACAAAAGCCCTTCTGCTCCAGTGGAAGCCTCCTTCAACAGCTTTTTCCTATCAAAGACGCTATAACTGTCTTTGCCGATGGGAGCATGTGCCTGGCAGGAGGATGGTACATGGCACACCCAGCTCACAGAGCCAAAAAAATCCTCTCAAAGAGATGAATTGGCCGCTTCCATCTTGGCCTTTCAGTTATTTGACAAACAACCGTTTAACTTAATTCTTGCTAGTCTTTATGTGACTCAGATTATAACCTCTTTGTATGAGTCTTATCTCTCTCCTTCTGTTGATTCACAACTTTTGTCTCTGTTTCTCACTTTACAAGGTCTTGTCTCCTCTCGCTGTTATTTTTTCCATGTCTCCCATATCTGAAGTCATCAGCCTTTCCCTGGGCCTCTCCAGGAGGGCAATGATGTTGCTGACGCTGCGGCATCAGCCCCCCCACCCCATGTCAATGTTTGTTCTGCTATCACACCTTGGGATAGCCACTCTGACTTTCACCAGAATAAAAAAGCGCTCATAAAACAATTTGGCCTTACGTCGGTGGAGGCATCAGCAATCATTCAATTATGCCCCACCTGTAGCCAGCAGGCAAACCCTCTCCCTATGGGAGTTAAACCCCAGGGGGACAGAGTGTTGCCAAATTTGGCAAATGAATGTTACCCAATATCCTCCATTTGCCCCTTGGAAATATTTACATGTTTCCATTGATACGTATTCAGGCTACATTATGGCATCCCCCCAAAGGGGTGAAGCCACCAAACATGTTATTAATCATTGTATTCGGACCTTTGCATCGCTGGGACGCCCAAAAGAATTAAAAACAGCCTTTGCTGCCTTTTGTAACCAATGGGGCATTGTGCATAAATTTGGCATTCCTTATAACAGCCAGGGTCAGGCGTTGGCTGAGCGCGCCAACTAGACATTAAAACATGCCCTGGACAGATATATTGGCAATAGGGGAAAATGCCCCCTGGCCTCCCAGCAGTGCAACATAGCAGCCCACCATCCTCGGCAGCGACCCATCATTTTGCAGCTCCATCTACTGCAGACACCTCCCGTCCACCTGTCTGCTATCACTGCTTGCCTGACTTGGACCTGCTGACCTGATTACCTGGGAAAGGGACTACGCTGCAACCCAACTAAAAGACAAAGTTCTCTGGATTCCAGGACGGCATGTAAGACCATATTTGCCAAAACCACCTATACAACCACCTACACAAACGCAGAAGCAGCCTGACCATGACCAACCAGCAGGAACCACAGCTTGAGGCTGTCTCTGTCTCTGACCTGGAAAACAGAGCAGAGCACCCTTCACCCTCCACTCCCCCGACCGGCTGCCCCGTCTTTCACCGCAGATCCCCCTACTATGTGTTTGGTTGAATGCTATCTGTTGTCGTTATTTGAACCGGTCCGGACAAATTGAAACCAGTGTGGACAAATCACATGATACCGTTCAAACAGTTGGACAAACATATAAGGCCTTGGATTCCTGGTGGGATTGGATGACCTCTTGATTACCTAATTTTTAGCTGGTTGGGAAATACTGTCAAGACCGTTATAACCCTTGTTGCTTTGCTGATACTGTTGTGCTGCTGTATTCAATGTGTACCCTCTTTATTAACTATGTGTAAGAATATACTCCCTAGCTTGGCTCCATAGAAGAATATTCACATTGTCAACCACATGGAGTTACATGAACAGTCAACCCCTTTCATGGGGAAAGATCCCTTCCGCATGCCCAGCGACGAAGAAGGAGACGCTGCCTTTTAAAACAAAAACAGTGTTGGAATCCATTCCGGGTGTGTGTGTGCAGGGCAGTTTCTGCTGTCTGAAACACACATACACAGGGATGGAGACACATCGTACCAGAAACATTTTTCCGGCCTAAACGGGCCAGGACTCACTATGCAGCCTCATGTAACATGAACTATGTGAGCCAGCTACTCCCACACATACCATTTCTCACCCCTATGCTGTGCTGTAACTTTCTATTCCCCCTTTGCCCACCCTTTGCCATGATGTGATTTTTTATTGGTTTATGTGTAGAATGCTGTGATTAGCCCTGTCAGATAAAGAGGAAGAGTCTTTTGACAAAAAGAAAATAAAAAAGTAGGAGATGTTGTAATATAGTTCCTTGTGTAGGCGTGTGTCCTCCATGGCCTAGTTCACACTAGGGCCTGCAGGGTCACGCTGAATCACACAGGAGACAACTGGCTCCAAGAACACCATAACATCCTGATAATGCATAACATAACATCCTGAGATGTGCCCTACCAATGACGCCCAGGATTTGACCATATATAGAGAGAACTTTCCTGAGCAGTAGATTAGAAATTGTACTGTTACAGGCTGTTTTCTATCACATGTTATTGCTCCTCCTGCCTTTGTCCTGTCTCAATAAAAGGGGCTCTCAGGTTCTCATCTGGGTCGCTCCATCCCGAGAAAATTTGTCTCCTGTCTTTTCTCAACATTGGCCTCATGGACGACCCACGGGAATATCACATTTGGTAGCAGAGTATGGTAACTTCACAATTAACCACTCAAATAATTAGCCTGTGGAGTGGCTTTTCTCAAAGCTGGATTTAAATCTCTCTTTCATCTGGAAAGTTCCATTTGGAATGTTGGATCTTAACACAATTTTTGTTTTTGATAAGATGCTGAGCTTGTCGATCAGAAAGGTTGGCAGTTCGGCAGTTCAAATCCCTAGTGCCGCGTAATAGAGTGAGCTCCCATTACTTGTCCCAGCTCCTGCCAACCTAGCAGTTCGAAAGCATGCAAAAATGAAAGTAGAAAAAAGGAACCACCTTTAGTGGGAAGGTAACAGTGTTCTGTGTGCCTTTGCCGTTTAGTCATGCCGGCCACATGACCACGGAGATGTCTTTGAACAACGCTGGCTCTTCGGCTTTGAAACGGAGATGAGCACCACCCCCTAGAGTCAGGAACGACTAGCACATATGTGCAAGGAGAACCTTTACCTTTACCTAACAGCTCAGTAACAATAACATAATTCAATGAAACTGTCAGTAAAAAAAAAAAAGCAATGATAAGATTGTGCTATGAGGTCAACGTATCACCTAATATATTTTGCTTACTTCCCTAAATGCAAATTCTGGGATTAAAATAATGTGGATGTGATGGTTTTGTTCTATAGAAGGTTCCTCCAAAGCAAAGATTGAGTAGACATGGGTTTCTAGCCAAAGAAAGTTCTAAGAGACAATGAATGACAAATAGGTATTTTATAGAGAAAATAAAATACAAGAAAGTGAAGGGGCTTTTGAGGCCACCAGGAGACTTCAAAGAAAGAAGCAATTCTGTGAAAGAAGAAACATTGCAGATGACAGGAGCAATTGGCTTTCACAGGCTATTAGAAAATAATGTGAGGGATGGTTTGAGGTTGCAGTGATCAGGCTAGAAACTGGGAGACTGGGAGTTATAGTCCCACCTTGGGCCAAAAGCCAGCTGGGGGTGCATTGGACCAGTCATTTTCTCTTAGGCCTAGGAAGGAAGAAATGGCAAATTGCCTCTGTAAGAACAAAAAATCTTGCCAAGAAAAATGCAGGGACACGTCCAGGCACCTGTTGAAGAAGGAAGGGAGGGAGGGATGCGGTAGGATGAGGGAGGGAGGGAGAAGGAGAACAAGGAGGGGGAGGAAGGAAAGGAAAGAGGGAGGGAGGGTGGGAAAGAGGGATGGGGAGGATGAGGAGGAGGAGAAAGGAAAGGAAGGAAGAAGGGAGGGAGAAAGCAAAGGAAGGGAGAGAGGGAGGGAGAGCGAGGGGAGGAAGGATGATGAGGGGGAGGAGGTAAGGAAGGAAAAAGGGAGGGAAGGAGGAAGGGAGGGATGAGGAGCGGGAGGGAGGGAAGAAAGAAGGGAGGAAGGGAGGAAGAAAGGAGGGAGGGAGGGAATAAAAATGTAATATGTGGATAGGTAAAATCTCACCAGAGGAAAATCTTTCATGACTCCAGTATCACTCTGGCATGTGACTCCATTTTGCCTTGAAGTCACAGAAACAACGTTGTAATCATGTTTCGATTCCAAAGGATGCTAAAACACAAATTGGGAACTTCCCACTTCAGCCAAGACAGGAGGCAGTCCTTGTGGTGGGGTAAAATAAGGGGGGGGGTGCAGGAAAAAGGGCATGCCCCTTCCCAAAGTCAGAGAGCTCACCGCAGGAGTGCCATCAAAGCCAAGAACTCATTTCCAGCTTCAGCTCCACCTGAATTTGCAACAGAGGTGGTATTCAGCCGTTTCTCACCAGTTCTGGAAAACCGGTGGCAGAAATTTTGAGTAGTTTGGAGAACCGGCAAATACCACCTCTGACTGGCTCTGCCCATCTATTCTCTGCCTCCTGAGTCCCAGCTGATTGGCTGGGTCTTCTTCTGTAGCCCTGAACAGGAGAGCGGAGCTGGAAAGCAGGTTAGTAGGGTAGGAGGGAATGAGGATTTTGCAGTATCCATCCCCTGCCACACCCACCAAGTCACACCCACAGAACTGGAAGTAAATAATTTTGAATCCCACCACTGGTTTGAAAAGCTGCTTGCCTTCCTATTGGCAGATGGGAGGAAGAATCTGTGGCTGTCCTTCCTCTGCCTGTGCATGCACACCAGAAAGAGAATGGGAAAATATGGATTTGTTTATATTCATATCTCCTCTTTTAACCCTTCTGTGTAATGGCTCCTTTCTCCACGGCTGCCATCAAGAAGCCAATCATGGAGGGATATAAAACACCTCCCAGAATGATCTCTGCACCCAAAAGAAATAAGCAGTTTGCTGGCTGATGTAAGGCCCATCGAGAATGACAAACTCAAGGATTTTTCTCCCCCCATCTGCCAAGATTATTTTCCCTGCCATTTCTCATCTCCTGCCTGCAGGCTGCTGTCTCTGATTCATGAGATGCAGGAGGGCGAAACTCTGAAGCTTTGGTGATCCACTTCTCCTTATCCTATTGCCCAGAGCTGCACCTCCGAGGGAAGGATCATAAATTTATCCCGGGCTTCTTTAATAACCTCACTGCTTTATTTAGCCCTTTGACCCCCCACTCCCACCCCTGCTGCGGTGAATTCTGGGTCTGCCTTGTACAGAAGAGTATTCCTGAAAAGCAGGGAGTGCTTGGCTCACATTTATACAATGACCAAAGGGAGTAAAAAGAAAAGAAAGATCAGGGAATCTCAATTCCAGAAGAAAGCCATGATTCTTTCTTAAATAGGTAAAGGTAAAAGTTCCCCTCGCACATATGTGCTACTCGTTCCTGACTCTAGGGGGCGGTGCTCAACTCTGTTTCAAAGCAGAAGAGCCAGTGCTGTCTGAAGACGTCTCCGTGGTCATGTGGCATGACTCAATGCCGAAGGGACACAGAACGCTGTTACTTTCCCACCAAAGGTGGTTCCTATTTTTCTACTTGCATTTTTTACATGCTTTCGAACTGCTAGGTTGGCAGAAACTGGGACAAGTAACGGGAGCTCACTTAGTTATGCAGCGCTAAGGATTCAAACTGCCGAACTGCCAACCGTCTGATCAAGGAGCTCAGTGTCTTAAATAGATGATCTCTATATCAGGAAGTAGATCCTTTTTCTCTGGTGGGATGGGCCTGTCAGCACCGAGAGAAGGGTGGGATGAAAGGGCAATTTTACAGTAGAGGTGAAATGGTCAAAAAACAGGAACTCATAATAATGTTTTCCAGGAGCAGGGGTGATAATCACTTCCCTTCCCTTCGCAAATGTGAGCATGCCTTCCGTACATATGCTTTGCTTTAAAAAAGGGCCTAAATGGGATGCCGTAGAGCCGGGGTGACCACCTCTGTCGAGGACTTGTTCAAAAGCAAAAATAATAATAATACTGGACAAAAATACATACGTGATTGGAAAAAAATTACAAAACAACATATTGATTTTAAACCAGAAATATTTCTATTGGGGATTCTACTCAAAAAATACAGTAAGGAAAATGCATATTTAGTTATTCATATATTAACTGCTACTAGAATTGTATTTGCACAAAATTGGAAGAGTGAAGAGATATCTACAGATGAGAACTGAATTAGGAAAATATTAGAATGTGTGGAAATGAATAGATTAACAGTGGCAATTAAGAAGAAAGAGCAATGAATGCTTTCCGGTAAGCCCATTTTTCGCACTCGCCGAGCTTCCACGCGCACCTTGCACTTACCTGCATCCAAAATGGGCCATGTGGGGACTCCTGGGAGATGCGAGGTGGGTGGGGTGGGGCCAGCCACGAATGGGATTTGGGAGGTTCTCCGAACTGCACAGAATCTTAGCTAGAGGGTCTCCTGAACCCCTGCAAATCCCCAGCAGCCCACCCCTCATTTCAAGTCTGATTGTAATAGGAAGTTGCTAAAAGCAAAGACCACAGAATGTCACTTTCAAATCCACTACATAAAAATTATGCAGCCAGAATTAAATTGAAAGTTGGGAAATAACTACTCTCTTTCGTGTTCTCCTTCTCCTCAATTCTTGGTAATCAGTAGTAAGTTAATAGCTGTTAACTGCAATCTTTTAGCCATCCTACACATTTTAACTCGGTATTTTCAATAACTGTGACACACAGTGATTTCTTTTTCTTCCCCAATGGGATATTAAACATTTCAGCTGTTTTATCTAGTTACTGAATTAACAGATTTTTCTGAGTTTGCACAGGATGGTGGAGAATTTGAGAAATTGTGCACAGGATGGTGGAGAATTTGAGAAATGGTGCACAGGATGGTGGAGAGCCACTGACCAGGGTCCATTTCCCAATCTCAGAATGTATTTCTCTCTGGCGATGGCTTGATAGCAAATATGCAAAGCATAATCTCCATAAAGGCATTACAAAATTCTAAGTGTGAGAATAATAAGAGACGCGTGACAGCAAAAGTGACCAACCAACAAGTAATGGAACGCATCACACCCAACATGTCACTGGAAGGCAAAAATCACAAAACTGTGGTCTCACTTATTTTGGCCATGTCATGTGGGGGAATTCACTGGAGAAAGCAAGGATGTTTGGAAGAGTTGGCAGTAAAAGAATAGCAGGCCGCCAGAGAACAAGGAGGCTGACACCAGCCAAAGCAGAGCAGAGCAGAACAGAGATACAGTAGAGCAACTCAAAGAAGCAGCACAAGATTGGAAGATATGGATTGACCTGGCCCATATGATCATCAAGAGTCAGGCATGACTGAATGGACAACAACTTCATCATCACATCTACTAGATTGATGGATGCCTGTTATGGCCCAGCAGGAGCCTTTGGAGCTGCCACCAGACTCCGACAGCGAGGGGCCCTATGAATCAGCTCTGGAGGATGTGGAGGACCCTGGACAGGGTTCCGACTCTGAGCAGGGCGCAGAGAGGCTGGTTGTCCACCAGGAGGTGCCTGAGCCTTGGACCAGTGGGGAGGAGACAAGGGAGAGTGATCCGGACGCCAGTGGTGAGTTGTTCCTGGATGCCCGGCACCAGAGAGCTAATAGGCGTCAGGAACAGTTGCGCAAGTACAGGAGGTAATTGCACTCAGCTGGTGGTCATTAGGCTCCTCTCCAGACTATAAAAAGACTACTTGTGCACACGCCCCTCTTGCAGAAGTCAACTCATTGACTAAAAGTTGGAGAACTTTTGTAACTAGATTGGCAGGCTGGCTTGCTGCCAAGTTTTGTCTGAGTTGCTGCCAAGGTCCTTATCTGTTTGTTATGCTTGGCTTTCAGCCACCGAGGTTTTGGTTTCTTGCTATTAAAGTATATTCCAGTTAAGCTTGTTTCGGCATTTGTTACTGGACGGAGGAGGGGGTCAGAAAAGATACCCTACCTCCTTCTCACTCCCTGCTTCCCACCCACCCACCCACCTTTTATTCCCATATTGCTGTATCATTTTCTCTTTTTCATTAGTTATTCTATTGTTCCATTACTTCACTACTGTTACGTTTACCCTTCTTTTCATGTTTCCATTTTTATTGTTGTAAGTCACTTAAAAAATTGACTTATGTCCAATTTTCATGCTTCCGACCTTTGTAGCATCCCCAGGGTCATGTTATCCAAATTCAGACACTTGGCAACTGACTCATATTTATGATGGTTGTGGTGTCCAAGATTCACTTAACAACAATTTGAGCGTTGTGTCGAGAAAGATCATACAATCGGACAAACTCACTTAACAAATGTTACACATAACAACAGGAAGTTTGGGTTCAATTGTCGTTGTAAGTTAAGGATTAACCTGTACTTGAACGTGGCTCTCATTATTTCCTTCTAGCTACATGTCCCCCATTTCTTCATCCTGTCTTCACAGAGCATGTCCAGGTAATTATCTTGGCTGCTGGGTCCTCTGAACCCTTTTTCAAAACTGTCAATCTCTTTCTGGAAATGGGGTGTCCAGAACCATAGCCTATACTCCGGGAGTGGTCTTACTAATGTCAAATAGAAAATAATGATGATTTCTTGTTTCTTTGATGTGAAGTTTCTTCTAATAGAGCCCAGAATTATGTTAGTGCTTTGGGCAGCTGTCTCATACTGTTGAGTCAGTTCAGTTTGCTATTAATGACCTGTTCAGTTCCTTTTTGGATGCTGTATTTCCATACCATGAATGCTTTATTTTGTATGCATGCTATATTTTCCCCCCTGTAGTAGTATATTGTACTATTGCACCCATTTTTCTGTCGAAGGAGCCTTTATTCCTTTCAACCAAGCCTTCGAAAGTAGTCCTGAAAAAATTGTGATTGTGTTCTATTACAGGTGGCATGCAGAGCCCTCTCTGCGGGCACCCCAGCCCAGCTCTACCATGCATGCGTGCGCGCCTCCCGCCGGCCAGCTGATTTTTGGGTCTCTGCCACGCATGTGTGGGGTTGTGCATGCATGCACAGGTTGCAAGTGCATGTGTGGGTTGCGCGTGGATATGCGGGGACAGGGTGCAGTGCGCCCCCACCTGTGGCCCATTTTTTCTCCCAGGAGGCTGCAGGGAGGCCTACTAGGCCCAAAACAGAGTGCGGAGGGTTGCGTGCGCATGCGTGGGGGGTGGAGGGAGCAGAAAAGGAATCACATGCATGTGTGCAAGGGGTAAGGGGAGCCGTGCGTGCATGCGCAGGGCACGAGGCACATGGAGGGGTTCATGCACACATTGCATTATGGCTGCGGGGGTCACACGCTGGCGTGCACATGCACTTCCCACACACAACGACAAAAAGATTCGCCATCACTGACCTAGGGGTTGCACACTTCTCCCAATTTTATATCATGTTCATATTGGATATGGCTTTTTATGTCCATCTATATGCAACCTCTGTAGCAGTGCAAATTTCAAAGAGGAACTCAGCTGAAAGAAAAATTTACTTTTAATGTAACAATGGCAGCTTTGAAATGATACAATCTCTTCCATCTTCTGCAGTAATAGTTATGTTCTAGATAATAGAACATAGAATAATAGGCTTGGAAGGAACCTTGGAGGTTTTCTAGTTCAACCCCCTGATCAAACAGGAGACCCTATACCAGGGGTCAGCAACCCGTAGTTCTGGAGCTGCATGTGGCTCTTTCATCCCTCTGCTGTGGCTCCCTGTCACCAGTTCGCTCCATAATTGACAGGGCTTTTGGTTAGGACAGGTAGAGGAAAAGGACACCATGCTAGGAGGAGACTCTATGGTGGGGGAACCAGACCTCCGGTCGGCTCAAGAATTGAACGGGGGTCTTCAGGTTAGGACCTTTATGACTCTGTGTGTTTAAGGTTGCTGATCCCTGCCCTATACCATTCCAGACAGATGACTGACCAATCTCTTCTTGGAAACCTCCAGAGATGGAGCATTGATAACTTCCAGAAATAAGCTGTTCAATTAATTCATTGTTCTCACAATCCCATTTCTTCTTAGTTCTAGGTTGGGTCTCTCTTTAATGATCTTCCACCTGTTCTTGTCCTGCCCTCAGTTTTTTTGGAGAAAAGGTCAATCCCTTCTTTGTGATAGTCTCTCAACTATGGGAAGACTGCTATCACATTATTCCTAGACTTTCTCGTCATTAAATTAAATTACTAAATTAGGAATTTGCGATGGTCAATAAGCTTTGTGTAATCAAAACATTTTTTGATTGGAGGTATAACTAAGAAAGAGAAGTTATCCCCCAAGTGTATTATCCTTGATTGGAGAATTACATCCATTTATAAGTTATTATTTTCTATAGTAAACAAAATTGGAGTGGAGTTATGTTGGCAGTAATGATGCCACTGGCCTAATGATAGAGTAGAGTAGAGTAGAGTAGAGTAGAGTAGAGTAGAGTAGAGTAGAGTAGAGTAGAGTAGAACAGAACAGAACAGAACAGAACAGAATAACAGAGTTGGAAGGGACATTGGAGGTATTCTAGCCAAATCCCTGCTTAGTCAGGATAGCCTACACCACTTCAGACAAATGGTTATCCAACATCTTCTAAAAACGTCCAGTGTTGCAACATTTACAACTTCTGGAGGCAAGTTGTTCCATTGATTAATTGTTCTAACTGTCAGGAAATTTCTTCTTGGTTCTAGGTTGCTTCTCTCCTTGATTAGTTTACCTCCATTGCTTCTTGTCCTGCCCTCAGGTGCCTTGGAGAATAAGTTGACTCCCTCTTCTTTGTGGCAGCCCCTGAGATATTGGAACACTGCTATCATGTCTCCTGTGGTCCTTCACTAGACTAGACATACCCAGTTCCACCAAAAGTTCTTCATATGTTTCAGCCTATAGTCCCCTAATCATCTTTGTTGCTCTTCTCTGCACTCTTTCTAGAGTCTCAATATCTTTTTTTACATCGTGGTGACGAAAACTGGATGCAGTGTTGCCTGTTTTCATAGAAAGAACATTTCTAGAATGCAAAAGCGTGTACTGTATATACTCGAGTATAAGCCTAGTTTTTCAGCCCACTTTTTGGGCTGAAAAAAGCCGCCTCGGCTTATACTCGAGTCAGTGAAAAATTTGCCCGAAATGGAGGAGAAAAAGGGGCGGAGCCATGCCGCTGGGTGACACTTGTGAATGGCCCAGTGTCCCTGTGAGTTTCCCCTCCCTCTGTGTCAGTTTGCCGCGCAGCGCGCACCGCACCATCCCCCCTCCTCACGTTCTAATGTAATGCAGGGCTGTCTTACGATTCCCCTTCCTCCCCCTCCTGCCGCTCTGCAACGATGTCCCACCTCCTCCTTGTTATGGCAAGCAGCCACATAGCGATGTCCCACCTCCTCTGGTACAGTGATCCAATGATAGGAATCACTGTGCCGTGTGTCATAGGAGGCGGGACATCGCTCCCGCGGCTGCACGGGACATCATCATCACAGCGGGACATCAGCATCATGAGGTGAGTGAAGTATTTCATTGAATACACCGCTAGTTTACTGTTTTTCTTTGAAATAAATATTCAAAAACATTATTGGTATCTATTTTTATTTTTGAAATTTACCGGTAGCTGCTGCATTTCCCACCCTAGGCTTATACTCGAGTCAATAACTTTTCCAGTTTTTTGTGGTAAAATTAGGTGCCTCGGCTTATATTCGGGTCGGCCTATACTCGAGTATATACGGTATTTGGTCAGACGTTGGATGTCCACGAATTAAGCTGTAAGAGGGAAAATTCATTTTAACTTTCTCTGAACCCAGATATTTGATAGCTGGGTCAATGTCACGGGAGCTTCCTAGCAGCAGTTAGATGAGAAGGACTGTGGTTTTAAGTTTCTGAACTATTGCTGTAGCCTGCATCCATTTGTCCCCCCCTCCTCTTGGAGTCTTGTTCTTGTGTGACATAACAAGGATTTGAAGTGACACACACCAAACTTTGAATGTCCTGCAGGCAGTTTCAGTGGCTTAGATGCTGTCATCTTGAACCACATCACTGGCTCAGCGGCTTCGTCTGTGACACATGTCAGAAACGTTCTTAAGTCTGCTCTTTTTTTTGGTGGTTTTTTTTTTCATCAGGATGCTTCTATAGTTTAGCAAGGGAAGAGCTGACATTTTCAGTTTGCATGGAAGTTGCTCCTGTCCCTTCTTCCTGCCTCCTCTAACTGTCAGTCTGAGTTTCCCCTAAACATATCACAGTGCAGTGAAATAAACCGTGTCATTTAGACATATATTCAGTAATAACCAGGCTTTTATAGCAATATAAAAGAGACTTGGGCACGTTTTCTCATAGAATAGATGCATGGTGCAAAACACCAGCAGTGGGCCTTTCTGACCTTTGCGATGTGCTGAATTCAAATCTGTTGTGCAGAACTTGGCGGCCTATGGATTCCTTGACATTTCAGGGCTCCCATCCCCACCAATCAAGGGAAATTATTTGATAAATACAACCCAACATAAGAAGGGTATATCTTCACCCCATGTGCCAGAAGCTGGAAGAATTAACATTTGGATCAAAATACTGTATTTTGCGGACTATAAGATGCACCTAAATTTACAGGAGGAAAACAAGAAAGAAATATTTTTGACCTCCACGTTTCACGTTTTTGCCCTCCCCAGCCCCCAGAAGCACTTTGCAGTGCCCTGCATGGTCTGTTTTCACCAAAAATGTGAAAATAAATCTGAAAATAAATAAAATAAACTAGAAAACAGAAGCCAAAACGGGAAATAGAAGTCTTTGTTTGTGTTCCCACCGCCTCTAAATTAGTATTGAATAAAAAATAACCAAAGTTACTAATTACTATCAAACTTAAAATATTGACCACAATGTAAATAAAATGGTGATATGAACAATTAATACTATTACAGGTGTTAGTACAACTGTTATTATACTATTACAGAAGTTAAAATTGATAGGAAGGCAATGGAGAATGGAGAACTACAAAGGCTAAACATGAATTCCAATACAGAAGGCTGTATAACTATTTTATATTGTTATATTTGTCTTGTTTTTTCTTTGTGTGTGTGTGGTTTTTTTCTGTTTTTTAAAGGTAAAAATGTTCAATAAAAACTATTTTTTTAAAAAAAAAATGCACCTAAATTTACAGGAGGAAAACAAGAAAAAAATAGTTTTGGGCCTCTGTGTAGCATGTTTTTGCCCTCCCTGGCCCCCAGAAGCACTCTGCTGTGCTCGGTGTGGCTTGTTTTCACCAAAAAGTGGCCTGTTTTGTGGCTCTCAAGCGCTCTGTGTGTCATGTTTTCACCCTCCCTGGTCCCCCAGAAGCACTCTGAAGTGCTTCACACAGGTGCATTGAGTGAAAATGGGCCAGAGTGCTTCTGGGGGCCCGGGAGGGCAGAAACATGATGCACGGAGGGTTTGGGAGGCCAAAAAGGTGTGTCTTATACTCTGAAAAATACAGTAGGTTAAGTAAGGAAGCTACAGTTCTTCCCATAAATGCTGCATGGGTGCCCTTGGATGACTTTTGGATGTTTAGCTCTCATTATTTTTTCACAATATTTGAAGCAACTAAATCCTCACCTAGAGTCATGGGAACATATTTTCTGGATGAGAGCTCATAAGTTCTACCATCTTCTTCCAACTGGGGTCGTCCAGGATCACAAGGAAATCAAGAAGATATCTGCTCTTCCCAGTTGCACGCTCAAAAGTAAAGGCTCCTCTTGAGTTGCTCTATCTAAGAAGACAGTTAACCAATATCCAGGTAATACCCTAGAAGTAGTAATTGATATTTGTTTGTTTAATGACACCTCTTTGGTAGGAGAACAGTGAAATCAGAGTAGGAACAACTTATATGAATGAGGAAAGAGAATCTAAAGATGAGAAAGAGGATATTCCACCTGTGGAGACACAGTAGATGAACCAAGAACCTGTAAAAGTTTATTGGCTTGGGAAGAGAAGTGGGGGTTACTGAAATAATAGATTTTCCAAAGTTAGAAATACAGTAAAACCTCTGGCCATGACCAGATTGGGGTTTTTTTGTAAGCGCCAAATTTCCTGTTGTTCATTTATACATGTGGCCGCTGCATTAATTTTGCATTAATTTGGGTTAGGTTCGGGCCATGATCAAATCAGGTTGCGACCAATGTTATGGAACAAATTATGGTTGTGGGTCTACTGTATGTTGCAGGACTTCTCTCTGGGGATTTAATAGGTCACAGCAGATGGCAGCACTTACTCAGTCTTTGCTGATCTTGGAGACACTATTGGCCAACAATTGTAGTATTTGAGTAGTGCATTTGAAAGTCTCAGAACACACAAGTCATGGGAGCTGCATTTCAACCACAACCAATCATCTCCTTGTGATATGTCATAGAGACGATAGCCAAGAAATGTGTAGAAGACACCAAATTGCAGGAGGGAGGGAGGGAGGGGAGACTGCTAACACTTTGGAGGATAGACTTAAGATTCAGAAGACTCTTGACAGACTTGAGCATCGGGCCCTAGCCAACAAGATGCAGTTTAGTGGAGAGAAAAGTAAGGTCCTGAATCTAGGCAGGAAAAACCAAAGGCATAGATATAGAATAAGCATTATTTAGCTCAACAGCAGGAACTGTGAAAGGGATATCCTAGTGGACCATTACTTAAGTATGAGCCAGCAGTGTGCTGCAGCTGTCAAAAAAAGCCAATGCAGTCCTAGGCAGCATCAACCGAGGGATAGGATCAACATCACGTGATGTGTCAGTACCACTTTATAACGCCTTGGTATAAGACCACACTTGGAATACTTTATCCAGGTTTGGTTGCCACAAGATAAAATAAGATGTTGAGACAGAGGTGGGTTGCTGCCAGTTCGGCCAGTGGTGGGTTTCAAATTTTTTTAGAACCTCTTATGTAGGTGTGGCCTGCTTTGTTGGAGTGGCTTGCTGGCCATGTGGCTGGGTGCGAGTGGCTTGCGAGCCATGTGACCAGGTGGGAGTGGCCAACTTGTAAAATGTGGTGAAACTCACTTAACACTTTGGCTTAACAACCAAAATGTTGACTCTGAAACTCTGGCATTGAAATGTGCAAGTCTTAAAGCTGTCAAGTTACAAGACCCTAGCACCCCTAACCCTTTAGAAAAAAAAAACCCAGGGGTGTTCAAACTTAACAGCTTTAAGACTTGTGGACTTCAACTCCCAGAATTCTTCCTCCAGTCATGTTGGCTCAGGAACTCTGGCATTGAAGTGTGCAAGTCTTAAAGCTGTCAAGTTACAAGAACCTTGCACCCCTAACCCTTTAGAAACAAAACCCCAGGGGTGTTCAAACTTGACAGCTTTAAGATTTGTGGACTTCAACTCCCAGAATTCCTCCTCCCTTTCTTCATCTTGATGATGTGCGGACGGGGGAGGGGGGAGGGAGCTGGAACCGGTTCTAAACGGCACTGTAGATTTGTGGAACCTCTTCTATAGAAGAGGAACCCACTCCTGGGTTCGGCCCAGTTCAGCTGAACCTGTAGTGGAATTCAGGCTTGGGTCACAGAACCAGTGACCCAGGCCTGACACTCCCGTGAACCAATTCTCTGGTGTGTCCTACCATTGCTGGCATAGTTCTGTGCATGCGCAAAGCAATTTTTAGTCAAATGCGCATGCGCAAGCAACTCATGCCCGGTGTGCACGCCTGTAGCAAACTGGTACTAACCGGTTCAAGAACCCACCCCTGTGTTGAGACTCTAAAGAGTGTGCAGAGAAGCCATACAGGGATCAATTAGGGTATGTCTAACCTAACATAGAGAAGAATTTAGGGTTGATCAGGTAGCTGAGGGGCTGGCACTGAGAGGATGGGGTTGGCTTATTTATTTGATTCTTTATTTATTATTCCTTTTACAAGTCCTCAATTTTCACGAAGTCTATCCCATTTTTTCATATATTTTTTGGTTCTGGAAAACAGAACCTGGATCGAAAGATTTAGATTACACACACAGACACACACACACACACACACACACACACACACACACACACAGGGGGGGAGAGGGGGAGAGAGGAGAATCTAACATTAGGAAGAGCTTCCTTATCAGGTTTGATCTTTTAATCAGAGTTTTAAAAGCAGAGGAATGGCATTTCAGAATTAGCGGGAGGATATATGGGAGGGCCTTTAATCTCTCTCTCTCATTTCTGTGTTGCTTTTCCAACCTTCACCGTCACTTGTAGTTAACAGCTTTTCAGAAACAGATATGAGAACAATCTTTTTTCTCCTGCTGTGATTTCCTACTCAACAAACCATATTGGTCCCCGAATAAATGCTGCAATACCTCAGAGGCACCATCGTATATATATATGACTGGCAAGCTTTAATAGCCTTATCAATCATGAATTAGTCCAATTCCCCTTTAAAGCTAACAAAATTAGCGGCATGACTAATTGGCTGCTGTTGCATTTGTTATTATTTCTATTTGTGGTACCTGTATTATTAAAATTCATTTAAATAGCAATAGAGTTTGGCAATTTGGAGCTAGGTTCCTCCCCTGGAGACGTATGGTAGACCTTTCCAGTTTGTCTGCAACACACAACTGCAAATAAAAAGGCGACAGGCAATGCCTGAAGGTTTAACCGAATGAAGATGCATTTGTTTTGGGCTTCTAATTAATCAAGATAACATCTCTTTCAGCCATTAGACAGTAAAATCAATAGCCTGGGCAGCCTGGCTGCCATTTAGACTTCTATACAAACACCTAATATTGGCAATAGTGATGTATTCAACCATTTCATCCTTTATTATATTTCAAATAAGAGTCAGCCTCAGAGAAGATGTATCAGGTCCTATGATCACAGTTGCCTTGCTGTAAACATTTGACTGTGATACGGTGGCTCAGTAGCAAAGACACTGAACTTGTCCATCAGAAAGGTCAGCAGTTTGGCGGTTCAAATCCCTAGCATCGTATAACAGAGTGAGCTGCGGTTACTTGTCCCAGCTTCTACCAACTTAGCAGTTCAAAAGCACATAAAAAATGCAAGTAGAAAAAATAGGAAACACCTTCGGTGGGAAGGTAATAGCACTCCATGTGTCTTCGGCATTTAGTCATGTTTGCCACATGACCACGAAAATGTCTTCGGACAGTGCTGGCTCTTTGGCTTTGAAACGGAGATGAGCACCACCCTCTAGAGTCAGGAACAACTAGCACATATGTCCAAGGGGAACCTTTACCTTTACCTTTAAACATTTGACTACCAGCTTGGCTTTATAAGTGAGGAACTGTTAAATGCCTAAAATGAATTGTATCTGACAAATTTGTGAATTGTCTTTAGCAGCCAACTGCATTTTTTATATTTCCTACACATATTACCATTATTTTGAAGTAAGGCATGGAAGGCCAACTGAAGCTGCAGAGAAGTCTCATCATTGCAATAATGTTCATGGAGCGATACTTAGTAATCTCCAGGACTGTTGGTTGGCTCATTTTTGTTGGAATTCATTGTTGGAATATATTCCTATACAACAACTAGAGTGGGATTCAACCTTTAGATTGCAATATAGATAGCTTGGATCTATGGTATATACTCCATGCTCTTTTGTTCTATGTAGAATTTTTCCGGTTATAGTAATATAGTTGAGCAGTAAAGCACATGGTGACTGTATTGTTTATTTGCTCTATGTAGAAAAATGCTAAACTGTAGTCAGAGGTGTTGATAACTTATAGTCAAATGTGTGTTATTTTCAGGACACTGTAATGTTGGATGATGGAACAGACTCATTTGAAACAAAGCTCTGAGGCTCATGGCCAATAAAACTTTAAAAAATATATAACTTCTCTATAAAATACTCCAGAATCCTATGAAAAGAAAAATGTTCAGGTTGATGTAGGCTTCTGCTGGTTAATTTTCAACGAGTCCCAATTTATTTTTGTGACCCTGATTTCTCTTTGATCTCATGGCCCATATTCAGTCGAGTCTTTCAACTTACCAAGTTGTTCCTTAGGTGATTGATAAAAGGATTGGCCCACATAAGTTAGTTAGGCATCCTTTTCTCTTTTGTCATTGAGAATAATGGAGTTAAGTTACCAGGAAGCAGATTCTGATTGAAGGAAGAGTTAGTTGGAACAGTTTGATAGTAAAACCAATTAACTGGAGAAGTTGATTCCTTTTGAGAGGAGTGGAGGCTTGACAAGCGTCTGTTAAGATTGTTTGAATTGCCCTTTAAATATTAAAATAGCCTGATTGTAAGCTGAAAGAGGCAGGAATAAAATTAGATAGGGGAAATATTAGAATATTTTTTTTTATAGAATGAATAAAAATAATAGAAAGATTAGACGTTTACATGCTAGACATTTTTAATGTATGCTTAAATAATATGAGGATTACTTCAATTTGATAAATGTGATAGAGATTACTAACATTGTTGGATTAATTGGATTAATTGTTGGAATTGGATTAATATGAATGATACCCAGAAACAACTTTGCCTATACATACTAGAGAAATGCTTAGATTGAACAAGAAAGATCGAGATGAAGATAATAAAGATGAGGAGTTAGGCATTTTTTTGTTTATGTATGTTTGAACAATATAATGAGGATTACTTAAATTTGATAAATGTGATAGAGATTAATAATTGTTACTTCGAATTGGATTAATATGAATGACTCCCAGAACTAACTCTGTCCACATGCAACATGGATGTACATTTTAAAAATAAAATAAAAATATAATAATAAAAATAAAATAAAAAATGTTTGAATTTGAATATTGAGCAAAAGGCTTGGCTTCATATTCTAAATAACCCTAACCCTAACCCAAGGATCGGCAACCTTAAACACTCAAAGAGCCACAGAGGTCCTAACCGGAAGCCCCCTGTTCAATTCTGGAGCCAACCGGAAGTCCGATTCCCCAACCATAGAGTCTCCTCCTGGTGCTGCATATTTTTTCCTCTACCTGTCCTAACCGAAAGCCCTATCAATCCTAGAGCTGAGCAGAAAACCTACTCCTTGCCATAGAGCCTCCTCCTGGTGCTTTGTGCCAAACCGGAATCTCCTCTCAAAATTGTGGCGCCAACTGGCGACAGGGAGCCACAGCAGAGGGATGAAAGAGCCACATGCGGCTCCAGAGCGTGGATTGCTCACCCCTGCCCTAACCCTTCTGATTCTATGATTACCTCCCCCCTCACTTTACTTAATCTTATCTTTTTAACCATGTTCACTGTGCTCCATTTTCTTTACATCTTGCAACTGCTCTCCACATTGCAGCATTGTCTGACTTTAATACTATTCTTGATATAGTATAATTCGTTGTTTTTCCCCTTCTGGATTAGAGAGTCTGAATTGATGGTATCTGAAGGACTAGTTTGTACGCAATGCCAGATCTTCTTTCTGCCTTGTAATTTCTTCCGTTTTTTCACCTCAACCTCCAGCCACCCTATCCTTGGCAATATTTTAATATGCAGTTCATATCTTTTCCAATATAATAGCGGTTGAATTCTCACTTGCCACGGTGTGTTGTCTTGCTTCATAAAAGAACAATGGCCACAGAAACATGGCCTCCAGCACCGAACAATTTATAGGTATGGAGTGGTTTAAATAGCCAATTTGTAAAAGCTTCAGAGTCAATTTATGTGCTAGGTGTTTGTTTTTTTCTTCCCCATGGCGTTTACTTTGATAAAAGTGTAAAATGTGCAAGGTTTCAATTCTGTTTACTCTGTTTGTAACTCATCAGCTAACAAAAAAGAGAGAAAGGCCCTCTTAGCCCCAGTTTCAAATCCGTTTCGTCATTCCAATGAAGAAATGCAGAAAACATAACCTTTTTTAATAAAAAGTTTTTTAATTTTTTAAATTTTTTTTAATTTTTATTTCTCATATATACATTCACAATTATATGATCTCATAACTGTTATTAATAATATGTATTTGTAACAATTTTTCTCCCCTACAGTTGACAATATAAAAGAAGTAGCTTTCTTACCATCCCATAAACCCATCTTATTTTACAACTATCCTACTTCTTCTTCCTTCCTTCCCTCCTTCCATCCCTCCTTTCTTCTCTCCTTCCCTCCTTCCTTTCCTCCTTCCTTCCCTCCTTCCTTCCTTCCCTTTTTCACTTCCTCCTCCCTTTCCTTCCTTTCTTCTCTTCTTCTCTCCTTCCTTCCCTCCTTCCTTCCCCCCTTTCTTCTCTTTCTTCTTTCCTTCCTTCCTTCCTCCTCTCCTTCCTCCTCTCCTTACCCTTCTCCCCTTCCTCTCCTCTCCCCTTCCCTTCTTCTTCCCTTTCCTCCCCTCTCTCCTACTCTCACATTCCCTCCAATTCTTCCTCTGCTTTTCCCTCATTCCTTTTCCTCTCCTTTCTCCTCTCCTCCTAACTTTCCTTCTACTCCTCTTTTTTAATTTTTTATTCTCTTACATACCATTGTAAGTATACATTCACATAATTGTTATTCTTCTTTCATATTTGTCATTCTTATACATTTGTTATTCTATTTAATAGGTTATAATATACAATTTGGACTGCTTTATTTACCATTCCTTCCGCCTGTTTTAACACTACCTTATTTTCATTTTCTTTTCTCCCTCCCTCCCTCTTCTACTTCCTTCCTTCCTCTTCTCCTTCCTCCTTCCCTTACCTCTCCCCTACTCCTCCTCTTCCCCTTCCTACCCTCTCTCCTTCTCTTTCTATCCTCCTCTCTCCCTTTCTTTTTCTATATTATAGGTATGTCTTTCAAATCTCAGTTTAAGTTTTCTTGGGATGGTATTTCTGCAAACCCAAATATAGTTTAGTATCATTTCTTATTCCCTTACCTTCATTAATCTATCCTAACTATGTTTTCCCCCCCTTTATAGTTCACTCTCGAATATATACTTGTATATTTAGTACTTTCTTTTCTGTTTTCCCCCTCTTCCTCCGCCTTTCTCATTTAATTGTGTATTGTCTGGGTTCTGTATCTTCCCCTTGCTCAGAAGGCATAACCTTGAAACTAAATCTTTAATTTTATTTTAGGATTATGCCAAATGTTCATCTGTGATATTTGGAAAGGAACACCTGGGGTATAGATACATCTTAACTGGAATATTCAACTTTTAAAAAAAATATTCAAATCTCCATCTCCTGTTATTTCAGTATCACTTTGGTTAGTTAATATTCTCTTTTAAGACTCAGTTCCAGTGGTGGCCCTGATATTAGAGTGAATTGGATGTTATTGTACTAATTAAAAATTTAATAGATGACAGGTTCTTTAACGACTGCCCAAACCAACATTTTGTTTTCCAAAGTGAGCTTCTCGCAAAGTCTTTTTAAACTGGATTTGTTGAGATGAAACTTAGGGCATATGTGCCACAGGTGGCATGCAGTGCACTCTCTGCTGGCACATGAGTCATCACCCCAGCTAAACTCCTCCACACGTGCGTGTGCCCCCCACCGGCCATCTGATTTTCAGGTCTTTGCTATGCAGGGGCAGGGCGAATATGGGAGAATATGGCATGCTTGTGGGGAGTGGGGGGTCACATGTGCCGTGCCCCCCCATGGCCCATGTTTGGTCCCAGGAGGCTACAGGGAGGCCTGTTAGGCCCAAAATGGGATGGGGGGGTCATGTGCATGCACCAGGGGGGAAGGGGAGTGCAGAGGGGGTGTTGCGTGTGCATGCGCAGGGGGACAGGGTACGGGAGTGTCAGACAAGCATTGCATTATGGATGCAGGCATGTGTACGCTTTCGGCATGTGACGACAAAAAGGTTAGCCATCACTGAGTTAGGATTACAAGAATGGCAGAAACTGATCCATTTCTGTATTAAAACCTCTTTATTCCCCAATATAGGAAGACAGAAAGTTTCTTAGTTTCGTTTTAATAGCTTTCCTGTGGATCAGGGAAGAAATAATTTTTGCCACTGTTAACAGAGAAGCTCTCGAGTGGTTGCTTTTAGCTGGTTTGTATGAATATGACAATACGCGTAGTTCTTGACATACAATAGTTCATTTAGTAACCGTTCAAAGTTACAACGGCATTGAAAAAAGTGACTTATGACAGCTTTTCACCCTTACGACCATTGCAGCCTCACCATGGTCATGTGATCAAAATTGAGAAGCTTGGCAACTGACTCATATTTATGACGGTTGTGGCATCCCAGGATCACATGATCCCCATTTGCAACCTCCTGACAAGGCAAGGCAATGGGGGAGCCAGATTCACTTAACAACCGTGTTACTAACTTAACAACTCCAGCAATTCACTTAACAACTGTGGCAGGAAAGGTTGTAAAATGGGGAAAAAACTTCACTAACAAATGGTTCACTTAGCCACACAAATTTTGGGCGCCATTGTTATTGCAAATTGAGAGCTACCTATATTTTCTGATTACCCATTTGGGTGAGATGAGATTCATAGCAATGCTCATTTTGGGCAATTTTTGAAAAAAAATGTTATTGTTTTTAGCTTTCCTAGAACATAGAATAATAGAGTTGAAATAATATAATAGAATAATAGATTTATACCTAGAATATCCTATAACACCTAACATCAAAAACGTCATCAAAAAAGCACAATAAAGAATGTTCTTTCTGCGCCAACTCAGGAAGCTCAAATGGCCCAAGGAGCTACTGATTCAGTTCTACAGAGGAATTATTGAGTCTGTCATCTGCACCTCCATAACTGTGTGGTTTGGCTCTGCAACCCAACAAGACAGACACAGACTTCAGAGATAATTAGAACTGCAGAAAAAACAATTACTACCAATCTGCCTTCCACTGAGGACCTGTACACTGCACGAGTCAAAAAGAAGGCTGTGAAAATAACTACAGACCCCTCACATCCTGGACATAAATTGTTTCAACTTCTACCCTCAAAACCCTTGTTATACACACCAGAACAACTAGACATAAGGACAGTTTTTTTCCCCATGCCATCACTCTGCTAAACAACTAATTCCCACAACACTGTCAAACTATTTACTAAGTCTGCATTACTATTACTATTACTATTAATCTTCTCATCCTTTCTAGTACCCATCTCTTCCCACATATGACTATAACCATGTTGCTTGTATCTTTACAATTTATACTGTATTATTTGTTTCTTGATATGATTTGATTTCTTATTAGTAACCTATGACTATCACTAAGTGTCGTATCTTATGATTCTTGTTGAAAGTATTTTATTTTCTTTATGTACACTGAGAGAATTTGCACCAAAGACGAATTCCTTGTGTGTCCAATCACACTTGACCAATAAAGAATTCTATTCTATTCTATTCTATTCTATTCTATTCTATTCTATTCTATTCTATTCTACTCTACTCTACTCTATTCTAAAACATAGACTAAATAATACATAGAATATTCTGTAACCATAGAATAACAAGTACCATTTCTACATACTGAATTCTAATACATGCCTTTTGTTTTGATTATTTTTAATTTTTAATTAAAAAATTGCTCAGGCAACTCTGTGCATGCATGTCTATGAATTTCTAGGTTAAAGCAGCCTTAGGCCCAATGGGAAATTACTGACATTACTGAAGGAATGATACATCTCTGCTGGCCAAGTGTGTGGCAGCAGCCAAGAAATAGTCAATGCAATCCTAAATTGCATTAACAGAGGAATACAATCAAGATTAAATGAAGTACTAACATCACTCTATAAAGCCTTAGTAAGATCACATCTAGGCCACTACACCTAGGTCACCACACTATAAAAAAGATGCTGAGATTCTAGAAAAAGTGCAGAGAAGAGCAGAGAAGAGATGATTAAGGGACTGAAGGCTCAAACATACGATAAACGGTTGCAGGAACTGGGAATGGCTAGTCTAGTCTTTTATATATAGAAAGGCTAGTCTTTTATATATATAAAATCTTGGGACAGAGCTGCTGTCAGCAACTTGGCTGGGCTCTTGAAGAAAGGACTGGCTAATTCAGCCCAGGCTGTCTCTCTGCTACGGCTTTGAGTGATGGGTACGGCCCAGTGCACATTTGCTGAAAACTAGTATCAGGGAATGACATACAGTTTGATAACATAAGATGCTTAGTGGGGTTTTTTTTATGGCGGGGGAGGGAAGGGGGCTCAAGTGAGATGTTCAAAGCTAATAGCTCTGGTGAGCAGAGTTTTAGCTGCGATCTGTACCTTGAGATATCGGCTGCGCCTGGCTGAGGGGAAAAAAGGGGGAGTGGGAAGGGAGGGGGTGGAGAGAGAGAGAGAGAGAATGAAAGCTTATTTCTAGAAAGGGCTTCCGATGAGCTGCATTTGTCATTGAAGGGGAGATGGGTATAATTAGCTTGTCAGTCTCATTTGGGCTGAGCCCGCTGCCTCTGCTAAGAAAGATGGACTAACTGCCAGAGCCCCTGACAGGTAGTCGATAATGCAGCAATTAATGTCATAAATAATTCTGGAACCAATTACATCAAAATGGACTTTTAAAAAGATCAGAATTCCCTTCTTCTTCTTCTTCTTCTTCTTCTTCTTCTTCTTCTTCTTCTTCTTCTTCTTCTTCTTCTTCTTCTTCTTCTTCTTCTTCTTCTTCTTCTTCTTCTTCTTCTTCTTCTTCTCAACTAACAGCAAGTCACCCGTTTCATTTTTCTCTATAATTACTTTTCATTGTCCGCGGCCGTAATGCAGACTCTTTTTCTTCGGCCCATATTTTTCAACCTTCTTCGATTCCCATCATAGCCCCCCCACCCCCACTCCATCCCACGTCCCTCCTTGTCTGTCTCTCTCTTTCTTTCTCCTTCGTGGCTTTTGTTGTTACCAGATATCTTTCTGTGCCCGCCAAATCTTTTAGCCCAACCGTTTATATGATAAGTCCCTCTGCACTCTAATGATGAAAGACCCCGTTTTCTCAAATGTCATGAGCGTCGTCAGCAGGGCAGCCCCAAAAACAATGGCATTTGGAAATGAAGACATTTGTGAAATGAATTGATTTGTCTTATTATTTTAAAGGTTGTTCTGACTTTGCTTACACTGAACCTATTGATTTTTAAAGCGGTGGTGGGGGGGACTTCCTTTCCCCACTACAGTTGCAAGCTGAGGATGTTAAGCATATTCCATTTGTGTTGCAAAGATGATCTTTGCTGGAAGCTTCTAAACTATGGAGTTGTAACCCCTTCTAGTGTCTAAGAGGGAAACCACACACACACACACACACACACACACACACACACACACACCATAGACACACGCACACATGCACAGGTGCATGTTTTTGTGGGAGGGGTGGCATTTTTAAAAGAAATGGGGGCTCTTGAAATGATGATTGTCGGAAGAGCTGCATCTAGGAGCCGTGGTGGCACAGTGGTTAGAGTGCAGTACTGCAGGCTATATCTGCTGACTGCCAGCTGACTGCTATTTGGCAGTTCGAATCTCACCAGATTCAAGGTTGACTCAGCTTTCCATCCTTCTGAGGTCAGAAGAATGAGGACCCAGATTGTTGGGGGCAAGAGGCTGACTGTGTAAACCGCCTAGAGCAGTGGATCTCAACCTGTGCGTCGGGAGCCCTATGGGTGTCGAAAGACTCTTTCACAGGGGTCGCCTAAGACCATTGGAAAACACATACTTTTGAAAAAATACGGACAACATAAAATAATTTTGTGGTTGGGGATCACCACAACATGAGGAACTGTATTAAAGGGTCACAGCATTAGGGAGGTTGAGACCCACTGGCTTAGAGAATGCTGTAGAAGCACTGTGAAGTGGTATATAAGTCTAAGTGCTATTGTTATTTCTACTTCCACGATGGGCATTTTGAGAGGTGAAGACTGAGTGTTGCATGCTTTAGGTTGCTAGCAAGGAGAAATACAGAGCATTTATTCAATATTTAGAAAATTTACATAAGTCATAACTCAAGAATATTGACATCTCAGGGAGAGGGAAAATTAGTGGGAAGAACATTTCCCAAGGATATTAATTACCGATCAATTTACAACAGTTATGATATATTTGATACAGTTGCAAAAAAGACGCTCCTGGTTTTTAGATCTTAAACCTAAATGAACTTTTTTGATTAAAATGTGTAAAGTCAAGCAAGATTCATATTCTTATTCTAAGGTTAATATTTCAGGAATAGAATGGATATTTGAAATTAAATTAAATTAAATTAAATACCCTGCAGGCTGTCCTCGACTTACAACAGTTCATTTAGTGACTATTCAAAGTTATAATAGCAATGAGAAAAAGGAACTTATGACTGTTTTACACACTTAGGACCATTGTCGTAGTTCTTTGATCACATGATCAAAATTGAGGCACTTAGCAACTGATTCATATTTATGATGGGTTGCAGCGTCTCGGGGTCACGTGATCACATTTTGTGACCTTCTGACAAACAAAGTGAATGGGGAAACCAGATTCACTTAACAACCAGGTTATCCACTTATCAACTGCAGAGATTCACTTAACAACTGTGGCAAAAAAGGTTGCAAAATGGAACGGAATAGAATAGAGTAGAATAGAATAGAATATGGAATAAAATATATAATGGAATGGAATATAGAATATAGAATATAGAATATAGAATATAGAATATAGAATATAGAATATAGAATATAGAATATAGAATATAGAATATAGAATATAGAATATAGAATATAGAATATAGAATATAGAATATAGAATATAGAATATAGAATATGGAATGGAATGGAATAGAATACAGAATATAATATATAATGGAATGGAATGGAATAGAATATAGAATATAGAATATAGAATATAGAATATAGAATATAGAATATAGAATATAGAATATAGAATATAGAATATAGAATATAGAATATAGAATATAGAATATAGAATATAGAATATAGAATATAGAATATAGAATGGAATGGAATAGAATAGAATAGAATAGAATAGAATAGAATAGAATATAGAATAGAATATATAATGGAATGGAATATAAATATAAATATAAATATAAATATAAATAATATAAATATAAATAATATAAATATAAATAATATAAATATAAATATAAATAATATAAATATAAATATAAATATAAATATAATATAAATATAAATATAAATATAAATATAAATATAAATATAAATATAAATATAAATATAAATATAAATATAATAATATAAATATAAATAATATAAATATAAATATAAATATAAATATAAATATAAATATAAATATAAATATAAATATAAATATAAATATAAATATAAATATAAATATAAATATAAATATAAATATAAATATAAATATAAATATAAATAATATAAATATAAATATAAATATAAATATAAATATAAATATAAATATAAATATAAATATAAATATAAATATAAATGTAAATGTAAATGTAAATGTAAATGTAAATATAAATATAAATATAAATATAAATATAAATATAAATATAAATATAAATATAAATATAAATATAATATAAATATAAATATAAATATAAATATAAATATAAATATAAATATAAATATAAATATAAATATAAATATAGAATACAGAATACAGAATACAGAATGGAATGGAATAGACTAGAATACAGAATATAATATATAATGGAATGGAATAGAATATAGAATATAGAATATAGAATATAGAATATAGAATATAGAATATAGAATATAGAATATAGAATATAGAATATAGAATATAGAATATAGAATATAGAATATAGAATATAATATAGAACTAGAATGAATTGGAATGGAAGGGAAGGGAAGGGAAGAGAATATTTAGAATAGAATAGAATAGAATAGAATAGAATAGAATAGAATAGAAACTTTATTGTCACTTTGAGTGTACACTAATTGGCATACATTAAAATGAACTTTCATTGCATACAGCTCTCAAAGGGTCACCGCCCAGGGGTGGGTTCTGACAGCCGCTACTGCTGGTTCAGTCATGGTCGCACAGCGTGCACATACAGTACTATAAAAATGCTTCTGCACATGCGCAGAAGCCAAAAACAGGAGAACGGGTTTGGGGCATGGCAGGCCTGAGTCATTGCCAGTTCCAGAGACCCAGGCCGCCAAACCACTATCGGTTCAGCTGAACCGGTCCGAACTGTTAGGAACCCACCACTGTTACCGCCTCCAATACACACTACATAACCATGGCAGAATAAGTAAATAAGTAAATAAGTAAATAAGTAAATAAGTAAATAAGTAAATAAGTAAATAAGTAAATAAGTAAATAAGTAAATAAGTAAATAAGTAAATAAGTAAATAAGTAAATAAGTAAATAAGTAAATAAGTAAATAAGTAAATAAGTAAATAAGTAAATAAGTAAATAAGTAAATAAGTAAATAAGTAAATACATACGTACGTACGTACGTACGTACGTAGTATGAATATATACACATATATTATTTGACACAGAGAAACAACACAGTCTAGTTCAGATGTATACATGTACATGGTAAAAAAAAATGAATCCTGTGAGTTTATCAGATGGATGGCATAGGGAGCAAAGCTGTTACAGAATCTGGTAGTCCTCCTAGAAATACTTTGAAACCTCCTCCCAGAGGGGAGCAACAGAAATAGACCATAAAGCTTGTGTATAGGGTCTCTGAAAATGCTTTGAGCCCTAGGCACATAGTGCTTATAAGTAGTATCCTGAATATTGGGAAGCAAACTTATAATCTTCTCTGCTGTCCTCACCACTCTCTGTATGGACTTTCTATCTGAGACGCTGCTGCCACCAAACCAAACAGGGATGCAGTTCATTAAAACTCTCTCAGTTGTGCCATTACCTTGCTCAAATACATTAAAACCTTCCCGACCATGAGGCCTATATCCCTTATATCCCTTCAAAACCTTTTCACCTTTGAGAGCCAATGCAGCCACAACCGATCCTGGTGCCACTATCTTGGGGGGTGGGGACCACATACAAATATTGATCAGTTCTGTGATCTGTCAATGTTTCAAACCATAATTTTCTTCCATATACCAATGTAATTCTTGGCTCTTCTTCCTTTTACCCTGATCATCTCAGTGCATGTTTTTCCATCATATCTCTATGAGGTTCCCTTTGTCTCATTCTAACCTCAGAGCTGCTTAAAAGTCATCATACGGGGGGGGGGGGGACACATATAGTGTTTTTCCTCTTCTCACACCATGTTAGATGTGTTATGATTCTGACACACCTCCCAAACCATGAGATGGCTAATGAACTTAGGTTGGAATCAGAGGTGAAATCCAGCAGGTTCTGGAGAACTGGCAGTGGAAATTTTGAGTAGTTCAGAGAACTGGCAAATGCCACCTCTGGCTGGCCCCAGGGTGGGGTGGGAATGGAGATTTTGCAGTATCCTTCCCCTGGAGTTTGATGGGAATGGAGATTTTGCAGTATCCTTCCCCTGGAGTGGGTTGGGAATGAGGATTTTGCAGTATCCTTCCCCTGCCACGGACACCAAGCCATGCCCACCAAGCCACGCTCACAGACCGGTAGTAAAAAAAATTAAATTTCACCACTGATTGGAATCTGTTTAGCTCCTAAATTTCTATCCCCTGTTGAGGGCAAACATGGTACCTTTGTCCAATCCAAACTCCATTGCAATATCTTGGCTGTCTATATGGACAGTGTTGATCAGTGCTTCTATTTCAGATGGTGGGGGAAGAAAGATTTTTCACGGAGCTTCAAATTGTCCATGGGATAACTTGGCAGATACTTTTGATGTTTGATTGTCATGGCCTGACTTGTTTAACATTTTGACACAGGAATTAGAGCAATGACAAACAGTGAGTCTTGGGAGTCCTAGACCAAGCCAAGTCCAAAAATACCAAAGAATTTCTAGAAGCCTGGCACTCTGACAAAGCAGCCATGAATAGACAAATAGACACTAACAACATCTGTAGACTACAGTATGAAAAGGTGACAATCAATGAGGGAACAAAAGCAAATCAAGCAATTCAATTGAATCTCTGAATTGATGTAACTCTGAATTCTATTCCATATGGAAAAGAAAAAGTCTGTTGAAAACACTGGAACCAAGTGCAGCTTCTGAATAGGTCTGGTGATCAGGAACTATTTTTCTTTGTGTATACAACTCTTTCATTCTGAGTTTATTCAGGAAATTCAATTGATTCAACTTGCTGAATAGAATTGGTTCAAACTTTTGATATAACATGAAATGATAATTCATACAATCCATTTTTTTGCCAGTTTTGGGCTCCGTTTTACTGTAGTCTAGAGGTTATTTTGAAGAATCTCTTTTTCTCTTTGTTATGTTTGCCATTACACCAGTGTAAACAGGCATACAGTGCTGTTGGAAGAAGTGTCCTTTTGTGTTCAGTTGCAAGTGGGGAGAAAGACACTGGAAACATGGTGGCTTTTTGGAAAGATGGTTTTAATGGTGGACAGGATCACATGCCTTGAAGATGTTGGGTGAAGGAAAAAAAAGGGAAGAGATGCTGAGAGTCCCTGAGTTTTATATCCTCTCTGGGCTTTTGAATTTGAGCTTGTATTCTGATTGGTTGTCAGACTCCCATGTAGGCTGTCCTGAGTCCCAAGCTTGGTTGAGCCTTGCTGGAAGATGATGTAATGAAAGGGCTTTGGACAATTCCTATTATGGCTCTGCCTGAAAGAGGTAGATCTTTCTTATGTAGAATAGACTGGCTTAAGTCTTAATGGCCCATTGACAATGAGGGGGGTGAATTTCTCCCTCCCTTTTAGGGGAAATATTTCTGCCCTTTTAATGTCTCCTAAATATTTCATTTTTTCAAGGAGAGGGGTGTGTTCTAACTTCCTACAGTGCCTACAAAGAATTAGCACTGCATCTGATAGGCAGACAGCATAGGTTGCAACAAAGATACTCCAAGAGCCTACTCTTCCTCCAACTCCAGGTCCAACAAATCTTAAGTGATGTCCTAGGATGTCTGAGAAACCAGTCTTCTCTTAGAATCTAGTATTCCCAACACTCTGGAATCCAACGCAGCCTTTAGTCAGGAATTAAATACCATATTTTTTAGAGTATAAGATGCACCAGGATTCTGAAGAGGCAAATTTAAAAATTTTTGCACTCTGCAGACCTCACAAAAACAGGCCTGTTTTTTGTCAAAAAAATAATAATGGCATGCATAGCCTTTGGGAGGATTATAGAGTCCTCCTGGGAGCTTGAGGGGGGCAAAAAGGAGCAAAAAATGGCCCATTTTTCGCTCATTTCTGCCCTCCCCAGGCCCCTGGAGCACTCTGGAAGCCTCCTAGAGGCTATGCACATCCATTTTGGTGAAGGGGGCGGTGATTCGGGAGGGCAAAAATGCTGTATTCAGTGTGTAAGATGCACCCAGATTTTCACCCTCTTTTTTGGGGGGGAAAGGTGTGCCTTATACTCTGAAAAATACGGTATTCCAAGAGCCTACTCTTCCTCCAACTCCAGGTCCAACAAATCTTAAACGATGTCCAAGGATCTCCTGAAAAACCAGTCTTCTCTTAGAATCTAGTATTGCCAACACTCTGGAATCCACTCGGCATTTAGTCAAGAATTAAATACATAAATATACCAGAACTTCTTTTTTCAGTTTATCCTGTTAAGTGACCGTGAAAATTACTGAAGGAACATAAGCTTTCTGCATTAGCAGAAAGTATAAATATTTTCTACGGATGATTTTAGTAGAGTTTGGATCGAGGTTATCCCACCCGTGGACTATTTGTTTCATGTGAAGCTTTAGAGCGTATTAGCGGCATGCATTCTGAAACGAAATAGTCCCTGAAGGACCTCAAGGGGATTTTGTTGAATTGTGTAGGCAAGATCAATGGATTTCTCTCCTTAGCTGCAAAAATAGAGCTTCTATATCATCAGCATATCTGTCCAAAATCATGCCTCGCCAGTAGGGTTTCTACTTCACAGGGTATCTTGCATGAACAGACAAACTTCCATCGTTTATTGAAAAAAAAAAGATTTTTATTGTGAGCTTTAACTTGCGTTACAAACCAAATCTGCATGTTGCTTTGTGGCTCCCCTTAGGCCACCTCCCTTGTCTGTTGAGTATTCACTGCCATTTCCCCAACAGAGCTAATAGGCTGCGCAGCTTGCCAGAAGACAGACGAAGCAGAGGAAATATAAGGAGAGTGGAAAGGGCTTTTTAAAAGCGAGCCTATTTATTAATCGTAATACGTTCAACTGCTGTGACATTAAACGCATATCAGACTCAATAGCAATAGGCTGTTAGATGATGATAATGATCGTCTTATCGGGAAGGGAGGGAGAGAGGGAGAAAAGGAAGGAAGGAAGGATGTCAAAAGAAAGATATTAAATTCTACATTGAAAAGAAAGAAAGAGAGGGGGCGGAAGGAGGGAGGGAGGAAGGATCTCCAAAGAAAGATATTAAATACTACAATGAAAAGAAAGGAAGCGAGGAAGAAAGAAAGGAAGGAAGGAAGGAGGGAGGGAGGGAGGGAAGAGAGAGGGGAGGGAGGATCTCAAAAGAAAGGTATTAAATACTACAATGAAAAGAAAGAAAGAAAGAAAGAAAGAAAGAAAGAAAGAAAGGGGGGAGGGAGGGAGGGAGAGGGAGGAAGGATCCCAAAAGAAAGATATGAAATACTGCAATGAAAAGGAAGGAAGGAAGGAAGGAAGGAAGGAAGGTGGGTTCTCACAAAGACATTGAGTAGGGAAGCTGATACAAAGAGGAAAGTCACTCCCACTGATTTTTTTCACCCCAAGGCCATTCTGTTTCTCTATTCCCATAAGGAAGGGAGGGAGGGAGGGAGGGAGAAACTGTATACTCTTCCTGGTGCATGCTGCCCCCTGTGCCCTCTCTGATTTATGCTGCCTTCCTATAATTTGCCTCCCTTGACCCATGTGGCATGTCTTGCACTCATATGTGCACCCCACCTGACTTGCCCCATCCTTCACATGCCTTCCCTGCCCATGTGGGGCCTCTTGTGCATCATCATGCAACCGTACTGACCCACACCATTTCCTGTGAGCCATCCCTAGCCCACAAAACCTCTCTAGCACAAGGTTGGCAAAGATATTTAAAGACAATTCATCTAAATGTTGGAAGTGCCACCAAATACCTGGATCTTACTATCATATGTGGTGGGCATGTGGAGAAGCAAAGAAATATTGGACAAAAATTAAGATATTTTGGTTGGAAGAGATGACACAACAGCGTATTGAGTTAAAAGATTAAGATTAAGATTAAGATTTAGTTTATTTGTATGCTGCCCTTCTCCGGGAGGGACTCAGGGCGGCGAACAACTCAAAAGGGGAAAGGGGATACAAACACAATACACGTAATTAAAATACACAAGAGTCATACAGCCATACAAGTCGAGAGGGGAGGGGAACTCATCAACCCCAGGCCTGCCGGCACAGCCAGGTTTTGACGGCTTTCCGGAAGGCCTGGAGAGAGGTGAGGGTCCGAATCTCCGCGGGGAGTTCATTCCAAAGGGCTGGAGCTGCTACAAAGAAGGCCCTTCCCCGGGTGGTAGCCAGATGGCATTGGCTGGTAGACGGAACCCGAAGGAGGCCGACCCTGTGCGATCTAACGGGTCTATGGGAGGTAATTGGCAGCAGGCGGTCTCTCAATGCCCAGGTCCAATACCATGAAGGGCTTTATAAGTTACGACTAGCACTTTGAAGCGTATCCGGAGACCGATCGGTAGCCAGTGCAGCTCGCGGAGGATAGGTGTAATGTGGGTGTACCGAGGTGCACCCACAATCGCTCGCGCGGCTGCATTCTGGACGAGTTGTAGTCTCCGAATACTCTTCAAAGGCTGCCCCATGTAGAGCGCATTGCAGTAGTCCAGTCTTGAGGTCACAAGGGCGTGAGTGACTGTCGCGAGTGCCTCCCACTTCTGGGAGGGATTCTACCTGAAATTTATAATAAAGAGAATGTACGTATATTTAATCATTCATGTATTAAGTGCAGCTAGAATTGTGTTTGAACAACATTGGAAAAGTGTCAAGATTCCTATCGAAGAGAAGCTGATAAGGAAAATATTAGAATGTGCAGAAATGAATAGATTAACAATAGCAATTAAGGAGAAAGAGCAAACTGGATATTATATGATTTGGAAAGTACTTTACCAATGACTGGAGAATAAAAAAGGAGTTTGGAAAGGAAGAAGGCTAAAAATAAGTAGAAAATATATTAAGATAGAGATATAAATAAGATGAAAATTGTTAGTCTGTGTATGATGAAAATAATGATGTTTAATGTTAATATGGTATCATCACTAGAAGATATTAAGAAGAAAAATGGAGAGTTTTAAAATGTTTAAATGCCTAAAATATTATAACATTAAATCTAGGGAAATAATGTTAATATGAATGTGAAAGATGTTTGTACCCACATGACACATTGCATAAGGAAAGATGGAATGTTTATTTTTGTAATTGAAAAATAATAAAATTCTTTTTTAAATAAACAACCCTCTTGCACACAAAACATCGGTTTGGCCGAACTGGTTGTGGCAGTGGCGGGAGGCTCTGCCCACCCACCCAGACACTTCTGCACATGCGAGCAGCATTCGAGCACAAGCAAACTGGTAGTAAACTGGTTAGCAACCCACCACTGAAGCAGCCTCAATGACAAAGTGTCAGGATTTGATGCCGTTCCTATTCAGAACAACAATAATTCTGAGCATAGAAGAGAGCGAGTGAGCCATTTTCTTTCACTTGCAATATTATCACCGTATGGCTGGGCATTGTGACCACTCAGCAATAAAGTGAAAGATTGCATAAATCAATTATCTATATGAGGCGACTGCCTCTCTTTGCACGGTACAGGAAAGGGGAATGATGAACCTTTTCCCCCATGACAAGGAGATCCATTTGTCTGGATTTTCTCTGACCTGGAAACCTAACCCAAATTTCTAAAGCACAAATTATTTGGTGTTCAGGGAGACATCTATTATTGTTAGGGCCTGTCTAATCAGCTGAGGCTTATAGTATTCGTTCCAGATTTCTGCAGTCCTGCTATTGTAATAATGTCTTATCTAGAAGGGAGGGAGGGAAGGAAGGGAGATGGGAGGGAGGGAGGGAGAGGGGGAAGAAGGGGAGAGGGAAGAAGGGAGGGAGAGTGGGAGGGAAGATGGAAGGGAGGGAGGGAGAGAGGTGGGAGGGAAGAAGGGAGGGAGGGAGGAGGAGGGAGGGGAGGGTGAGGGAGGGAGGGAGTAGGGAAGGAAGGAAGGAGCCACAGTAGTTCTCCTTGAGATTTAGGTGACTCACAAAATCCATTGGCCTGCTATTTGAAAGGAACTCATGTGTCATCACTGTTGGAGACCTTCTAAAGTTGCACCTCCGATTAATAAAATTTGCCTTAACGGTTGGGTGCATGCAGTTTTCTTGACAAAGTTTTTCAGAAGAGGGCTTGCCCTTGCATGCTTCCTAGGGCTGAAAGAGTGTGACTGGCCCAAGTTTAGCCTTGCTGTTTTTGTGCTTCAGGAGGCACTACAACTCGTGGTTCCTTAATTTTTAAATTGATGCCTTAACCACTACCCCAATCCCCTGCCTCTCTGATCCATGTCCTTACAAATATTTCATTTGGCAGGGCCCATTTCCGGCCTTCCAGAACTTCCAGGAGGCCCATTTCCTCCCCTCCCCAAGCCTCCACACAGGCCCTGCATTTACATCACATCCAAAACAGGCTGTGTGGAGACTCCTGGGAGGGGAAGGGTGGGGTGCATGGGGCGGGGCCAGCCAGGTGTGGGATTTGGAGGTTCTCCCAACTGGCCATAATGTTAGCTACAGGTTCTCCTGAACCAGGGTGAACCCTTGGCAGCCTACCCCTGCCCGTAAGACATAATAGGATTAGCCCTCCACCCATCTAGCAGCAAAGCTCACCACATGGTACCTGGGGATATTACATCAGCCCAAGTTTCAACCAAACTTGATTCAGACAAACATGACTCCACATGGGAGTCTGACAACAACCAATAGAATAACATTTCTTGCAGGGCATGACCGGAAGTTCTCCAGCTAGACAGATGAGGGGGAGTGAGCTGTGAAGAGTCTCACATGAACTCTGTCTGACAAACCAATTCTGAGATCCTTTTTGGATCAGATCCCCCCGGGGTAGTGGTGGTGAAGAAGGGACAGTGTCTCATCAGACCCAGAGGGAGTGCAACAGTCCCTCATAGATTGGAGATTTGCTCTCTGAATCAGAGTCGGGGCAGCAGCATGGCAACATGGCTGCACAAGAAGCTGACTTCAGGCCAAAGCAACTGAGCAATAGTGTGCAGGAGACGAGATGCAAGTCTGGTAAGAAAATCTAATTAACCCACAGTCATAATTCAGAATTTGGAAAAGACAAAGAACCTTGAGAGTATAAATAATATTAATGGACAGATCCGGATTTTGGCAAAAAGAAAAAAAGAAGGCGAAAATCACTAGCCCAAAAAGAGCCATTTGCTTGAAACAATTTGGACGGAAAAAGAGAAAGTAGAGAAGTTACAAACCCACTCAAATACAAACTCTAAGTTTAGTTTTGGATTTGAAAAGACTGTGTTTTTAAAGCAGACTAAGAGGTTGAAATGGAAGCCAAAACATACCAAGGAGATTTGCTTTGTTCGAGTTTCTTCTAACTAACATATCTTAAGCAACTCCAATTAATGAGAGGTTGAATATAACAAGGGGAAAAAAATCAAGAAAAAAGCACTATTTTCTCACTCATAACCTAATCTTGCCCGTGTGGCGAATGGAATGCGAAACTCTGAGCAGGAAGATTTAATTAACCAATTGCCATAAATCAGAATTTGGAAAAGCAGGAGGTGAAGAGAAACATAATGGAGTTTCGCTGTATGCGAGTTTGTTCCAATTAATATATTTTGAGCAACTATAACCGAGAGGTGGAAGGTACCAAGGGAAAAAAATAATAAAATCAAGAACCAGGAAAAAAAATAATAAAATCAAGAACCAGGAAAATATGAAGCTTTTTTTTCCTGCAAAAGATCAAGATGGCTCCCACTTCTCCCCCTATTCACATTAGCTGAATTAGCTAAATTTAAGGTGGACCAGAACTTTGAAATAAAAACTGTATAACTAACCATAATTTTGAAACTGGACATTAAGGTAACAAGGGGGAGGATAAAATTAAGAGCTGGGAAAGTACAAAGTTTTCTTTTTTCTTTTTCTTTTTGTTGCTGAAGGAAGAACAAAGGATCAAGATGGCTCCCGCCTCCCTTACTCTCCACATCAGCTCAACTACCTAAATTTAAGGTGGACCAAAACTCTGAAATAAGAACTGTATAACTACCTGTAACTTTGGAACTGGACAATATGGAAAGGTGGGAATTTGAAGAACTATGTGAAATTATAAAAAAATATGCATAAATCATTAAAATCAAGTCAATAGAATTTTGAACTCAGAGAAGCAGGAAGTGAAGGAAGAAGGGGGATAATGAAGGGGTAGAAATGGTGGAAAATAAAGAGCAGACAAAAAACTTCATTGGGTTTGACAGTGGTACAGGGAAAATTGAAAAGCGGGATGTGTCCAAACAAAAGGAAATAAAAAGCAGACAAAAGATCTTACTGAGTTTGACAGTGGCATAAGGAAAACTGAAGAGGGGAATTACGCCCCAACAAAGGAAAATACAAAAGATTTCACTGGGTTTGAAAGTGGCTTGGGGAAAATTGAAGAGGGTGGACATGTCAAAACAAAGAAAAGGTAGAAGACAGGAATAGAGAAGTAGAACAAAAGACTAGTAAAAAAATCTGACAATTAGAAATTGTTATATGGGGAAATATAAAGCTGAGATATGTGGTTTACTCCTATACATGATAATAAAACTGAGTTGCTAACTGATTGAATATGATAAGGGAAAGATAATTAAATAAAGGTTAAACTATATGGAATATGAACAAATATGAAACTGTTATGGGGATAATGTAAAGCAGAGGTATGTGATTCACTTTTATACATAATAATTAAACGGAGTTGCTAATTGATTGAATATGACAATGGGAGGACAATTAAGTATGGGTTAAAATATATGAAATATGGACACATATAGAACTCCTAAGATGATGAAAAAAGTGAGATGGGTACCGCTTGTTATTCTATATAGTAGATTAAGGGAATTGTAATGAACATTGAACAATAAGGATTGTTATTTAAAGACAATTAAGGGTAACCTAACCCAAGATATGGAAAAATGGAGATGGAACATGAAATATACTTACAATGCGGAATTATTGAAATGATGAAGACAGAATCACAAATTTGAGGTGTGTAAGGATACATAATTATATAAATATAATGATGAGAATAACTGGGAATTGTAACCAGGTCTACATTTCAGCCAAAAATAGGCGGGTATGTGTGTGTGGTTAAAAATACAATTACTATATAGGTATATGTTTTTCCTCTTTTAAAAAAGGAGGAAGATATATGTTAAAATTAAATATGTATATAATGTATAATGTATAATATGTATATAAGGGAAGAAGAGAGGGGTAAGAGAGAGGACAGGGAGGGAGAGGAGGAGAGAAAGAAGGAGTGGAAAGGAGAGAGAGGAGAAGGAGAGAGGAAGGGGAAATAGAGAAGAGGGAAGAAAGGAGGTAGGGAGAAGGAAGAGAGAGGGAAAAGAAAGTGATGGATAAGGTACAAATATAGTGTATGGAGAGCAGAAGAACCAATTGTTTTTTGGGAGCCAATTGTTTTGGGGGAGTTGATGGCAAGACGAATTGATGTAAACATTTAATAATGTTATGTAATAGTATACATGTGGTTATATGTTATGAAAACAAAACAAAAAAAAACTTTATATATATATAAAAAGAATACATTTCTTGTCCAGGAACAGGAAGCTCAAGGGCAAGGCCCCAGAGAGGGTATAAATACTTCTCTCTCTCTCTCAAACACTTCAGCTGCACCAGGACTTCAAATCCATGTTGTCTTGTCCACCAATAAACCGTCTTTCCAATCAGCCTCCATGTTTCCAATGTCTTTCTCCCACCTCCAGATGGACGTTTCTTCCAACAATTCTTTTTTTCATTTTCTTCTGCAAACCAGGGGTGCTCTTCCAGCACAGAAAATGTGTTTCCTTCTTGATTTCGGCAATTACCACCTTGTATACTTCTTTCCACCATTTTACAAAACCCCAAAGTCAGTAGTGATCAAATACATAAAAAACCAGTAAGGCCGCATGGAATAATCACCAATGAAAAGACTTAACGCCTGTGGCAGTAAAACATGCCTGAACAATGCACTTTCTAATTGAAATACTTCCCCCACACACACACACACACACTCACGCACACATCTGATTCACAAATGTACCTACTGGACAGATAATGAATAACTTATATCTTGGGCAGAGTGGCCTAGGTTTGATTTATCTCTTAGTATAAATAAATAAGAAAAGGCTGTCAAATCTCAATGCATAAATTACTTGTCTCCTAGAAAGCTTGTGTATTAGGATAAAGGGGTGGAGAACAAGTGAGCCAGTGCTTTTACCTTAATTGGGATAGCAGGAAGGAAGATAAGTAACCCCACTTGCGGAATAAATCGTAAGCCCATAAGAATATTTCCAGAGAATTAAGGGGCTCTGCAAATCATATTTCCAAGTAGACTCTTGGAAGTTTGAAAAAGTTGAAATAATTCCAGGGGAGGCTTCCTGGAGCAAAGCTTGTCATTTTGAAAGGTGTATACAATGGCTGTGGCCACCAGATGTGTTCTGTGCATCTGTAAATAGTGCTCAAAATTTGAGGGGTTGCCACAAAGAAGAGGGGGGTCAACCTTTCTCCAAAGCACCTGAAGTCAGGGCACAAAGCAACGGATGGAAACTAATCAAGGAGAGAAGCAACTTAGAACAAAGGAGAAATTTCCTGACAGTTAGAACAATTAATCAGTGGATTGAGTTTCTCCAGAAGTTGTGAATGCTCCAACACTGGAGGGTTTTTAAAGAAGAGATTGGACCCCATTTGTCTGAAATGGTAGAGGATCTCCTGCTTGAGTAAGGGGGTTGGACTAGAAGACCTCCAAGGTCTCTTCTAACTTTGTTATTCTATGTTCTGTACACAACATCCTCCAAACAGAAATGCTGTTGCTTAATAGTACCTGTAGACTAAACAAAACAAGTTTTTCTTACTATCTGTTTTCCAGCTGTGCTTTTGGCCAGAGGTTTTCCTTTAGGATGTAGTGTTGTAGGTATGGTAGTAAACTTATGCCCACAATTGGGGTCAGAATTTCTATTGCTAAGTGAGGAATTTCTGTTGTTAAGAGAGTTACATCCAATGTTATAAATTATTTTGCCACATTTTTAAAGAGCATCGTGGCAGAAATGAAGCGAATCACAAGATCACGTGAAGTGTTAATACCACTTTATAATGCCTTGGTTAAGGCCACACTTGGAATACTGCATTAGATCTTGTGAAGCCTTGCGGGCTGTGAATGACCATAATTCACAGCTGTATAAATAAAAGAGGGTTTTGGGGACTAAGTTTGTGATTTATGCTTTCTCAGGAAGCCTAGGTCAGAACAGAAATTGACAATTCTTCACGAGATCTTACCTGTTCCTAGCAATGCACTCTTTTGGACAGAGAGCTCTGGCATCGTTCCATGGATCTGTTAGAACCACTGTCCTAAATTAGGAACGCCAGTCGTGAGTGCTGCCATACCACTGGGACTATTTGGGCTTTGATTTACCATATCCTCTCTTCAGGTCCTGGTACTTTATAATGCCTTGGTAAGGCCACACTTGGAATACTGCATCCAGTTTTGGTCACCACGATGTAGAAAAGATGTGGAGACTCTAGAAAGAGTGCAGAGAAGAGCAACAAAGATGATTAGGGGACGGGAGGCTAAAACATATGAAGAACGGTTGCAGGAACTTGGTATGTCAAGTCTTATGAAAAGAAGGACTAGGGGTGACATGATAGCTGTGTTCCAATATCTCAGGGGCTGCTGGAAAAGGTGCTTTTTCAGGAGGCAACTGGACTTGATTGTTTTTTTTCTTTTGAAGATGTTTTGCTTCTCATCCAAGAAACTTCTTCAGTGAAACATCTTCAAAAGGGGGAAAAAAAACAAGAAAGTCCAGCTGCCTCCTGAAAAAGCAGCTCTGGGACAACCGTGACCTTGGTGACTGAGAATCTCTACCGACTTTTAGCTGTACAATTTGGGATGAACACCCTTGGAATGGTGTGGGAGTAGGAATGGATTTCCAGAAGAAAAAATGGCAGACAACAGGAACCATTTGCACTACTCCGGTGATCTTGAAGACACAGATAAGCCTCTAAGTGCTTCAACAACCCTCTAAAAGGATGCAAATGACCAGCTCTCTGAAGGAATATAAATCCTTCCATTCCCCACCATCCAGTCAGAGCTGAAGAAGCTTCTTGGATGAGAAGAGAAACATCTTCAAAAGGAAAAAAAAAACAAGAAAGTCCAGTTGCCTCCTGAATAAGCATCTTTGGGGCAACCATGACCTGGATGATGGAGAATCTCTACAGACATCCAAGAAGTGAGTTTTCAAGTAATGTATCTGTGCAACATAGGTAATCTTTCTTTGATCAATGACTTTCACTTGATCTAAAATATTTTCCGAGACTTGATGTTATTTGACCTATTTTTGTTTTATAAGACCTGGATTATAGTTGGCCAGGGAGAAAAATCAGAACTGGCTTACAGTCTTGGTGTAAGTTCAGGGTTTATACACACACACACACACACACACGCACGCACACACGCACACACACAAACACAAACACACAAAGTTGGCAGCAATATGGATGGGAAAAGCCTGTGTTGAATCTATCTTGAGTATCTTGGGTCTCTGAAGGTCATTCTGCTAAAGTAATATATAGTGCCAGGATGGCTGGCTCAAGGTCAGGTCAGGTAGTTTTTCATAATGCATAAACCTGAAGCTCACACACACACCAATCATCTGACCTAAAGCCTTGGAACAAATATTTTACTAAGTAAATCAGGGACTTGCTGGCATTTCTATTAACCTTCAATGCACTGGTGACAGGAAATGAATAATGATAAATAATAACTCAGGTCGGTAAATCATACCTAACATCATGGGCAGGAAGAGAGGGGAAAAAAGTGGTAGACTACCGTATGTTAAGAATGAGGCTTGTAGGGCTTGATTCAAGAAAATAAAGGGAGGACAACCAGCACCAAAGGCCTCTCAAGGTGTCCCTAAAAGTAGTAGTAAAAGGAAACGGGGATTTGAAAATATATGTTTTTAGGTTAAGTGGGAGGGATGTCCTATAGGGAAGCTTAATGTTTTGGCCATCTGTAATGAGGGATGTGGTGGCTCAGTGGCTAACACACTGGGCTTTATGATCAGATAGGTCAGCAGTTCGGCAGTTAGAATCCCTAGCACCATGTAATGGAGTGAGCTGCTGTTACTTGTCCCAGCTTCTGCCAACCTAGCAGCTTGAAAGCATGTAAAAATGCAAGTAGAAAAATAGGGACCACCTTTGGTGGGAAGGTAAAAGTGTTCCGTGTGCCTTCAACATTTAGTCATGCTGGCTACATGATCACAGAGACGTCTTCAGACAGCGCTGGCTCTTCAGCTTTAAAACGGAGATGAGCCCCCTAGAGTCAGGAACAACTAGCACATATGTGCAAAGGGAACCTTAACCTTTTACATTTACCTTTACTTTCCCTTGCTACTTAAAGGTCTCCATGAGAGAATCTGCCAGAACCTCCTGGGCAACTAAAGAAGGAATAAAAATAGTTGTGCAACTTTTTATGGCCGGGTCACTTCCTTACGCAAAACAGAAGGAATCAAGATGCAACCTAGACCTGTGCAGGTCAACTTTTCTTTGCTTTGACAGAGTCGTGTCATGGAGCAGGGGTGTCAAACTTTATTTCATTGAGTGCCGCATCAGGGTTGTATTTGAACTTGGGGGGGGGGGGGAGAGCAGGGCATGGCCAGGGTGGGCATGGTCAGCTCGCTGTCACTTTAGTCAGGGGCATATGTAGTGGCCCAAGTACTCTGCCAGTGACTTCCGGTTTGCTCATAGGGTCATTTTTTGTCCTCCAGAGCCTTCAGGGAAGCCTCCGGAAGGCCCCTAAAGGCTCCAGAGGGCGAAAACTGGCCCTATGAACAAACCGGAAGTCTGTTCCTGAACTTCCGGTTTGCCCATAGTGCCGGTTTTTTGCGCTCCTGAGGCTTCAGTGAAGCTCCTGAAGCCTCCAGAGGGGCAGGGAGGCTGTTTTTGCCCTCCCCACGCTCCTATAAAGCCTCTGGAGCCTGGCAAGGGCAAAACATGGCCTCAAAAAAAAGATGGCATGCACAAGCACGCTGGCTGTCTGACAGGGCAACACCTCGTGTGCTCTGACAAATGGCTCCGTGTGCCACCTGTGGCACGCATGTCATAGGTTCGCCATCCCAGTTCTATTCTATTCTACTTCTCAAACTTCTCATGCTGCTTCCCTGATAATGCTGTTACTTGACCTCGCTACATCATTTACCAGTGCTGTCCAGATATAGAAAGTTTTTCCACATTTCCAAACCTCAACTGCTTTCTTTTCTTTTTTCTTTTTCCTGAACTTTCAAAAGTTACTGCCTGGGTATTTCCATTTGGTTTGATTCAGAACGTCACTCCAATCGCCTTTCCTAAATCAAAACTGAAAATCACTTTGAATTGATGAATCAAATTGGATGCTTCTGAATCAATTCAGATTATTTCAGACATTTTTTTTTGCCCATGTGCGGTGACGGTTTTTCCTGAATTAGTTTGACTTGTCAAATCATATCAGATCAATGTAAGTCAGAGTCTGCATGATGTTCTTAGACTTAACACCTAATACTTCCAGAAGAATAGACGAAATTGCATTTGCCTCATGTTAATTTAATACCAACATGTCATGTTCAGTGACTTAGTAGAGAGGCTCCTTTTTCATAGAATTAAGTGTATTGGTGATTGATATTCATTGGTAATCCTGTACAATGTTGCTTATATTGAGCACCAGAATTCAGTAGTAGAAAACCAGACTAACAGTAGGCCACGCCAGTGGTGGGTTCCAGCCAGTATGCCCCAGTATGGGCATATTGGTACCCGCTGGGAGCCGCAGGAACCGTTCCGGTACAGTGCTGTGAAGGGCCCACCCGCCCACCCACTCTCCTTACCTCTATTTGAGCTGACCGGGGCATTTGTGCATGCACATACAGGATACGGCACCTGCATGAAGCTCCGCCGAGCAGCTGGAGCATTGCAGGGTGGTGGTGCATAGGCGTGCACAGTGCACATGCATGTGGTGGACTCCCGGGCCCGTCACAGTGTACCGGTTGCAACGGGATCTGGAACCCACCACTGGGCCATGCCCACTCAGCAACCCGGCAGAGAACCGGTTGCTGAAATTTATGAATCCCACCCCTGTGTCCATGGAATACGCAGGAGCCTCCTCCAGCACCACGGCTGAAACCAGTTGATTTTCTTCCCATCTTGCTTTTTTAAGGTTCAACTTTCACAACCATAGGTAGCAGAGGTGGGTTCCTACGGGTTTGCACCAGTTTTGGTGGAACCGGTAGTGGAAATGGTGACTGAGTCGCCGAACAGGTAGGGACAGCATGCTCGCCACCCCACCCCCCCAAGCCAGTTTCCCAGTCACCGCAACGTCTTTTTTTGACCTTTTTTAAATGTTCTGCGCATATGCAGACCTATTTAGAAGCAACTGCGCACGGGCGTGGAGCGCACGTCAGGCACGAGAGCGAAGAGAACTGGTAGCAGAAATTTTGAGTAGTTTGGAGAACCTGTGAATACCACCTCTGACTGGCTCCACCCCTGTCTATTATCTGCCTCCTGAGTCCCAGCTGATCGAGTGGAAATGGGGATTTTGCAGTAACCTTCCCCTGGAGTGGGGAGGGAATGGAGATTTTACATTATCCTTCCCCTGCCAGGCCCACCAAGCCACGCCCACCACACCATGCCATGCCCACCAAGCCATGCCCACAGAACCAGTAGCAAAAAAATTTGATTCCCACTACTGATGTATTTCCTCTGTCGCTTTAGCACAAGTTCTTCCAGAAAAGATCTTTTCAAATGTAGTAAAAAATAAGTCCAATTCTGCAACATTAGTGCTAACAGTTTCCAACAAGTTAAGTTTAACACTTACAAGATTAATGTTTGCAGAAGCAAACAAATTGATTCAGAAGATGTTAAATGTTTACATCCTGCATAGAAAGTTGAACATTTTAGCCCTTGCTTATCTACCATCCACATTTTGAAATAGAAATTAAATCATTTACATTTCCACATGGCTTGGAGTTCATATTTCAAGTTCTTACTTTGTGCCGAAGCATTTTTGCTTTTCTACCCATTTCACATGTTTTATCATTGAATCTTCCATGAGAGAATTTTTATGTCTTTTCTTCCTTTACTTTGAAAATTTCTTTCATCTACCAAAAACGCAATCAGGGAAAACAATCATTTGGCCAGATATTTTGCATTAAGAGAAAACGAAATATCCAGCATGCTAACTGTAGTTGTTTGAAAAGTCTTGTTTCATATATCACATTACAAAGAATTTAATTTCATTCTCTGCTTTAAAAAGTGGGTAAAAGTGGACTCCGGATTCAAAAGTAGAAGAACATGTGGAACAAGCATACCAAATTTCATTCCATTAACTTAACTGTCAAGGAAAATATTGTCCTGAAGTGTGCCGGATATTTTCCTGCTTCCCTTGAAAAATTGTGTAAGAATCAAGCTCAAGCTGAGCTAGAGCACTGAAACATTGTAGGAATTGATGCCTCGACTTTTACTTTGTTATTTCTTTCCTCAAGGTGAATGGTGCGGTGGCCTAGAGGTGCAGCTCTCGCCTCATAATCAGGAGGCTGTGAGTTCAATCCTAGGTAGAGGCAGATATTTCTCTCTCTGGGCACAATGAAAGTATATTTGCTGAACAAACTCTGCATTGGCAATAGCAAGGGCATCTGCCCAATAAACACTCTGCTAGCTCCATTCAATTGTCCATACATACTCCACCCCACAATGGATTATGGGGTTGTTAAAAGAAGAAGGTGGAAGAAGGTGGTTCAGTGGCAAAGATGCTGAGTTTGTCGATCAGAAAGGTCGGCAGTTTAGTGGTTCGAATCCCTAGCGTTGTGTAACTAAGTGAGCTCCTGTTACGTGTCCCAGCCAACCTAACAGTTTGAAAGCATGTAAAAATGCAGTTAGAAAAGTAAGGACCAACTTTGGTGGGAAGGTAACAGAGTTCCGTGCACCTTTGGCATTTAGTCATGCTGGCCCCATGATCATGGAGACGTCTTCGGACAGTGCTGGCTCTTTGACTTTGAAATGGAGATGAGCACCGCCCCCTAGAGTCAGGAACAACTAGAACACGTGTGCGAGGAGCATCCTTACCTTTAAAAGAAGAAGAAGAAGAAGATGATGGTTTTTTTTCCTCAAGGGAACTACACACCCTGTGCAAAGATAATAATATGCATCTTTATTGCCTTATCTGAAAAATAGATGTTACAGGGAGCCCACAACTTACCACCATTTGTTTACTAACCGTTTGAAGTTACAACAGCACTGAAAAAAGTGACATCATCCTCAAAGTCAAAATTTGGATGCTGGGCAACTGGCAAATATTTATGACAGTTGCAGTATCCTCCAGTGTTCACTTTTGTAACCCAAGTTAATGGGGAAACCAGATTCACTTAACAATTACGTTGCTAACTTAAAAACTACAGTGATTTATTTAACAACTGGCAAGAAAGGTCATAAAATGAGACAGAATTCACTTAATAATTTTATGTGCCTAGCAATGGACATTCTGGGCTCAACTGTGCCCGTAAGTCGAGGTTTACTATACAATAAAAGTACACTTCAAAATTGAAATATCAAGCAAAAATTAAAGGTTTGAACAGGGAGAACAAAGATTAGTTATGCGTTCTCAGCCTTGGTATCAGATATTTGATTGAGTCAATTCATTCATAAATTCTATATCAATTTATGATATTGTCAGGGTTCCAAATAGCATCCAAAAGTAAATCAGAGTCCGAGGCAAAGGATTCTTCAAAGTTCCAATTTATTAAGAGAGCCATGTTGGCACATCTGGGAAAACCCAAATCTGAAAGCTTTCTGGTTTTCCCCATCCAACTGAAAGTTTAAGATCTTCCACCCACACCCACAAGTCCATCACGTGGTCCAATTTTCCATTGCCATGCTAGCAGCTTCCACCCATCCAGTTCCAGTCAGGTGCAGAGGTGCAAAGACAAAGGATGACTTTGACTTTCTAGAAAGAATTTTGTTATGGCTGCATTGCATCTCACTCCTACAATCCCCCCTCCCATTTTCCCACAATAGAAAATGCATACTAGAATAATAGAAAGTGTAGCAAGCCAAAGATCCAAAAGAAAAGATGGCTGCAAGCCTGACAGATATATTCTGCGATTGAGCTGAGGTAAAATTTTGATCTGAATGTTCTGATATGAATGACACGATTCGATTTGATGCTAGTCTATCAGTTTTGAAAACACATAATCAGGAGAATTAATCCAATTTAAAGACATTTTTGTTTCTTTTAGGTGAACCTTTACTTGGGGAGGGTGAATACTACTTCTTTTTAAAACAATTCAGGAAAGAGCTGGATAATAAGGAACACTTTTTTCTAGTGTACTGTCAAATTAAATAAAGAAGTGGCCCACTTCAAAATGAGTCTAAAAGTGGTATGCCGGCCTGGGTTGCAGAACCAATAGCAACCCAGGCTGGCCATGCTCCCGAACTAATTCCCCTGTTGCTGCCGTCTCCGCCACCATCTTTTTTTGGAGTTCTGTGCATGCACAGAACATTTTCCATTGAATTGTGCATGTGCGCACAGTGCAAAAGTGTGCACATGAGCAAACCGGCAGTAACACCGGCTAGAACCCACCCCTGGTCTAATTGTCCATCTTCAGAAGACCTTGTGAAGAAAATTTGCCCTCAATAGAAAAACAAAATCACATTTGCAGAGGGGGCTGCAATTCACCTACTATTCCACTAGACTCATGATTTGTTAAAAGTCTATAGAAATGACAAAAAAGTCACCTGATGCATGGAAGGAGAAATGAGCCCACGAAAAAGAAAGAACAGAAGAAATTATTCACAGTTTTGATCAGCTCTTCTGAGATAAGAAGTGAGGCGCTGTCAGTGACAGAGCTTAGTTGTGGTAAGTGGTTAATAGAGATGCTTTTTTGTGGCGAAGCAATCACTTCCTATCCAGGAAGTCTCTTTTTGAAAAGCTCATCCTTCTACAGATTCTGTGTCTATCAGTCATAGCCAGCACTCTTCATCCAGTTGCTAAAAAAGCAGGAACAGTCATTATTCCAAAAAAGACAGAGGAGGGGTTGCACATTTGACTTCATACTGTCACTTCCAGAAAAACTAAGAATTACATTCATTGTTAAAAACAAAAACAAAAGAAGGGGGGAGGGAGGGAGGAAGGGAGAGAGGGAGGAGATTTAGAGAAAAAGGGCTACCTATGTAATTCTTGAAAGACATGGGCAGGCTAGAAATGAAAGCGAGAGAAGAGAGGGAGGGAGGGGGAGAGAGGGGAGATTTAGAGAAAAAGGGTTACCTGTGTAATTCTTGAAAGACATGGGCAGGGAAGTTAGGGTTAGGGTTAGAGTTAGGGGAGGGGAGGAAAGAGAGAGAGAAATAAGATGGCAAACATAGTATTGCACTATATCCCACCCATTTTATTCAAGGGAGGGAAGGAAGGAGGGAGGGAGGGAGGGAGGTGATTGAGAGCAAAAAGGACGTGAGGGAAATGGGCAGGGAAAGAAAGAGAGAGGGAGGGAGGGAGGGAGGGAGGGAGAAAGAGAGAAAAAGTAAGAGGGAGAGAGAGAAAAGAGAGAGAAAGAAAAAAGAAAGAAAGAGTTAAGATGACAATCATAGCATTGCACTATAAATCCCACCGGATGGATGGATGGATGTTTTGTTTGTTTTATTTTGTTTTGTTTTATTTAGCATTTATAGGCCGCCCTTTTCCCTCAGGGGACTCAGGGCGGCTTACAATAGTAAGGGAAGGGGAGTGAAAGACAAAATACAGAAAAAAAATGTGAGATAACTAAAAGGTACTAAAACACAACATTCACTCAACATTCGGGAGGGGCAAGAAAATTTATCCCCAGGCCTGACGGGCTAGCCAGATCTTGAGGGCTGTGTGGAAGGCCTGGACTGTGGTCAGGGATGGATGGATGGGAGGGAGGGAGGAAGGGAGGGAGGGAGGAATTTTGGTCAGGTGGTCCTTGATTTAGGACTATTTATGACACATTTATGAGGACAATATTTATCAAACAATTGGGAAAGCTGCACTTGAAGAATGATTGTCTGGCAAAATTCCTCCCAAATTAATCTGAAAGGTCATAATGTGGACATATGAATCTTGATTTGAAAAGCCCTCGTATTGCACAAAAGCACGGAAGTATTTGCAGTTGACTTGGCAAATTGTAAGGAGCATTTTCGATGCTAGTTTCCTGGGTTTTGAAGCATGAATGAAAATGGTTTTATAATGTCATCTTAAGCTGAAGATTTTATTATGATTGAATTACAATTTATTTTGAGGCTTTCAAAATGATCATCGGAGGTTATGCCATCACTCAGACATGAAACAAAAAGTTATGTCTATGCTGAATTACATTCTCCTGTCTCGGAGTTTGATTGCATTATCACTCTCATTATTCAAATGAACAGAATACCAAGTAGGTAAATTAAATCAAAGCCCTCTCTTTGATGCTCTTCCAGAGTCAGATAGCATCATCAATGATTATTCAGGCAAAAAAAAGTGTGAGACCATGTTATCATGGTCAGGCTAGTTACTCTACATATGCACATTGTGTTAATGTTTAGGATGCAGGTGTTTTCAGAACGAACCAATAACAATCTAAGGAACAATTATTCTAACAATTATTTGTATTTGTATTTATTAGTTTGTCAAACATGTACAAGATAGCACGTATTAATATAAACATGGACATGAACAAAAGAAATAAATACAAATAATTGGGGACAGTAAGCCAGGACAGTAGGACAGGGACTATAGGCACGCAGGTGCGCTTATGCACATCCCTTTTGCGGACTTCTTAGGAATGGGGTGAGGTCCACGGTAGACAGTTTAAGGTTGAAGCTATGGGGGTTTGAGGATGTAACAATGGAGTCAGGTAGACAATTCCAGGCGCTGACCACTCTGTTGCTGAAGTCGTATTTTCTGCAATTGAGTTTGGAACGGTTTACCTTGAGTTTGTACCAATTGTTTGCCCGTGTATTATTAAGGTTGAAGCTGAAGGCGTCCTTGACAGGTAAGATGTTGTAGTGGACAATTTTGTGTACTGTGCTTAGATCATACCGCAGGCGGTGCTGTTCCAGATTGTCCATGCCCAACATTTCAAGCCTAGTGGCATAGGGAATTCTACTGTGAGTAGAGGAGTTGAGTACTCTTCTCGTGAAATACGTTTGGACACCCTCAATTAGAGCTGAGCTAATGTTTTCCAGGTTGAACTGAGTGATAATGTAGAAATCAGCATATTCCCTTTCAACTCCTGATTATTTCATGTTTGTTAACAGCCATAGGTTGATATTCTTTTCATAAACTAATAATTCTATAATTGTTAATGTTTTAATTTGTATTAATACTTCTATCAAAGAATCTCACAAAGATAGAAACAAAAGGACCCTTTTCTCCCAAGAAAAGCATTAAGTGAATTGCCATTCTGGAACATTTTTCTTGTAAACCAAACTGAAACATACATCCAAATTATGAAGGAGAGAACTAGCTACTGCCAAATGTGTATTGATTTGATTTTGGCTCCTTGTCAGTGTTTGTTGCATAAATTCAAATCCAGAAGCACACACAGATAACTGATGCAGCAGGATTCATTAACTTCTTTATATACATAAGAATAGATGAATAAATGTACAATACCAACAGGTGGTTCTTCCAAGTAAAGACAAGGCAGGAGAGTTACAGGCAAACACAAGCAGTTAGTTTCATTTTCAGTGGACAAGCCCAGACAGACTGCTAGTTTACTTCTCAGAGCAGCAGACTGCTTTAGTTTCTGTTTCAATTCTCTGCACAGACTAAGATCTGTTTAAGCTCCCATTGGCTGACTTAGTTGCTATGTCTATTCATTGGCTGACTTTGTTCCCATGTCTCTCCCAGTCATGAATATTTTAACACTCCTACACCCAAATATCTCAAAGGCTTAGCCAGCTCTAAAATCAAGAAGATGATCTGATGACATGCTCAGTCATTTTTGTTTTAGCACACTTAATTTGGAAACATGGACACTAACCTCACAATTGGCACAAAAGCTACAAGTGGAGCAAAAGGACTTGGAAAGAGACATTCTCAGCAGAAAGACTTGCATATGGATCAGAGGCAAATGAAGGTATATGATGCTATCAAGAGAATAAAAGAATGGAAATAGGCTGGTCACAGAACAAGAAGAATTGATGGCAGGTGGACCAAGGCAGTCATAGAATGGATCCCACTTGATCAAAAGTGTCCACAAAGGAGACCTAAAACAAGATGGATGGATGACATCAGCAACTATGACAGGCACAATTGGCAAAAGAAGGCTCAGGACCATGTAGGATGGAAACATGTGGAAAAGACCTTCATCCTGCAATGGATAGAGAATAGCTAAGATGATGATGGATTAAGAAGGAGGAGGAAGAGGAGGAAGTTGTATGAAGGAGGGAGGAGGAGAGGAGGAGGAGGAGGAGGAGGAGGAGGAGGAGGAGGAGGAGGAGGAGGAGGAGGAAGAAGAAGAAGAAGAAGAATTGGAATCTACAAATTCTGTCTTCCTTGTTTGCACTCATCATGATCTCTTTTCCTATTTTTAAAGGTTGGGTAGGCAACCATGCTTTACCTAGAGATGACTTCTGCCTATCTCTAATGGTGCCTTTATTTATTTTAATTTATATCCCACCTTTATTATTTTTATAAACAATTCAAGGTGGCAAACAACATTATTTAATACTCTTTCCTCCAATTTTCCTCACAACAGCAATCCTTTAAGGTAGGCTGGGCTAAGAGAGAGAGAGACTGACCCAAAGTCACCCAGCCAGTTTTACATACCTAAGACTAGACTAGAATTCACCCTTTCCTGGTGATTGACCCAAAGCCACCCAGCTGGCTTTCATGTCTAAGGCAAGTCTAGAGGTCACTGTCTCCTGGTGATTCACTCAAAGTCATGGTGGTGCAATGGCTAGAGTGCAGTACTGCAGGCTACTTCTGCTGGCTGCCTGCAAGTTGGCAGTTCAAATCTCACCAGGCTCAAGGTTGACTCAGCCTTCCATCCTTCCGAGGTGGGTAAAATGAGGACCCAGATTGTTCGGGCAATAGGCTGACTCTGTAAACCACTTAGAGAGAGCCGCAAACCACTATAATGTGGTATATAAGTCTAAGCACTATTACTAAGTGCTAAGTGCTGAAGTCACCTAATTGGTTATGGTGGGACTAGAACTCACAGTCGCCTGATTTCTTGCCTGATGCCTTCACCACTAGACCAAGCTGGGTCATATTCTATAGGCCAGTGATGGATAAACTTTTCAGCACTGAGTGCGGAAACTGGAGTATGCGCGCACGCCTGAGGGCCGGAACCTGGAAGAGAGTAGCTGGACAGGGTGCATGCTTGCTGCAACCAGCTGCTCTTCTGGTTCGGTTGCACACATATGCACTGGTCAGCTGCTCTCTTCTGGGTTCTGGCTCACACATGTGTGCAGTGGAACCCAGAAGAGCAGCTGGCGATGGTGCGCATGTCCACAGAGAGGGCTCTGCATACCATCTTTGGCCCGTGTGCCATAGGTTCGCCATCACAGCTATAGGCAGATAAAAATTGCTGTAATATATCTTTGTTTCATTATTATTTGATACTCATATTTTTTTCACTCCGTCAATTGATCAGGGATCGAACATGTTAATATTTAAAGCCAGTAGAATTCTCAGGGTATGGAGCAATGTGGTGATATCATGGCTGGTAAATGGAGAATAATAGAGGAGAATCCATGTTTCATTTAATAATCACACAAAGCATCCTAACCAAAGAAATATGAATTTAGTAATTATAGTGTGTAAATAATAAATAATTCCTGGGAGTGAGGTATTCATTATAATAAAGGTTTCTTGATCCCTGTTTTGCTTAGCATCACAAACAGCAGTGGTAAACATGAACCACTGGGGAAATAAAATAACACAATCGTATCATGAACAGATACAGACTTCAACAGATAGTTAGATCTGCAGAAAAAAACACAATTGCAATCAGCTTCCTTTCCATTGAATACTGCAAGGATCAGGAAGAGGGCTGAGAAAATAACAACAAACCTTCACATCCTGGACATAAACTGTTTTAATGCCTCCCTTCAGCACACTGCTACACATTGCATGCCAAAACAACTAGACACAAAGACAATTCTCACCCATCATGCCATCACTCTGCTGAACACCTAATTCCCACAGTACTTTCTTATGTCTAAGTTTATTTACCCATTGTAGTATGGCTATATTGCTATTATTCTTCTCATCTTTCATATTATTCTCCTATTGATATCTTATGATTATATTACTTTGTTGTTTGTATGTACACTGAGTGCTTATGCACTGGGTGACAAATTCATTGTGTGTCCAATCACATTTGGCCAATAAATTTCTTCTCTTTTCTCTCTTCTCTTCCCTTCCCTTCCTTCCCATCCCATCCCATCCCTTCCCTTCCCATCCCTCCCCGTCTCTTCTCTTCACTTTCTTTCCTGTCTCTTCAGTTCTTTCCTCTTCCTCTTCCCATCCCTTCCCTCCCAGTCTCTTCTCTTCTGTTCTCTTCCCTTCCCTTCGATTCCCTTCCCCCTTCCCTTCCTATTCCTATTCAGGGTTCCAAACAGCATCCAATATAGAATCAGAGTCTGAGGCAAGAGATTCTTCAAAGTTCCAATTTATTAAAAGAGCCATGTTGGCACATCTGGGAAAGCTTCCAGCTTTCCACACCCACAAGTTCATCACATGGTCTGATCTTCCACGGCCACGAAAACAGATTCCTCTCATCGAGATCCAGCCAGGTACAGAGACAAAGATGACCTTGGCTTTCTAAGAAGAATGTTATTATGGCTACATGTCATCCAATTCCATATATTCCCCCCTTCCATTTTCCCACAGGAGAAAGTGTGGCAGGCCTGAAGTCCTAAAAGAAAAGATGGCCTGCCGGCACGACATTCTTATTCCTATTCCATTCCATTTTTTCTATTCTATTTTTATTCCATTCCATTCTTTATTCCATTCCATTCTTTATTCCATTCCATCCTGTATCCTGTATCCTGTATCCTGTATCCTCTATCCTCTATCCTCTATCCTCTATCCTCTATCCTCTATCCTCTATCCTCTATCCTATCCTATCCTATCCTATCCTATTCTATTCTATTAAATTCTCTACATGATAATAAATGTGAACAAAGGTTTGAGAATTAAGAAATCTACTTCAAATCTTTATTTATCTCTGTCATTTAGCATGTTGCTCCTTCCCAATCATAATTCATTATATGTTGGAAAGACATACCTGCACATCTATCTCAATATGTGTATATAGCATTGTGAGATCTGAGCAATCCACAATGAGATACAATTTCACCGTGTTTATTGCTTAAGAAAAGACCTTCAGACTTAACTAGGATAAATCTACAGATTAATTAAAATGAAACACTGGATATTTATTTTATGTTATAGGTCTGTGATGAATAGCTCCAAAATCCATGTCACAAATAAATAAACAGCCTTTCATTTATTGTATGAAACTGCACATACACTTTGATTTATTGGTGGCCAAGGATGTCTCAATGAACGTAATCACTTGATCATAATAGATCATATTGCATTAAGGATATATCTAGGGACATAATTTACATTCCAAAGTGTGAAGTATTAGCTCCACTGAAATAATGTCTAGAACAGAGCACTTTGAATTCATTAAGTGCAAGCTTTGGACTTTTAAAACGTTAATAATATTGTAAACTAAAGGTACACTTTGTGTACTATAAATCTCGGTGTCTGTTCATCCTTTGCGTGCAATAAATATACTTCTCATCAACTTTTAATTATGCTGTTTACATTATTCTGTCTTGAAGAGGATAGCTCTCAGTAAATCACCTACTTCTAATGTATATTGCAGCATAAGTTCAGTTAATTAAACTATATATTTTATTGGTTCTTGCACGTCCATCTTGCAAATGTACACTGTTCTAAAACGGGTGGAAAAACCTGGAGAAGTCTTTATTCATTCTAAAAATCAGTGCCAGAGAATTGCCTGGAATGGGAATTTTTTGTCTTCTTGTGAATTTCTACTTAATCAATCAGAATAGAGCTGGAAAGGACCTTGGGGGTCTTCTAGTCCAACACTCTGTTCAAGCAAGAGAACCTGTAGCATTTCCGACAAATGACTGTTTTCTTAAAAACCTCCAGTGATGGAGCACCCAGAACTTCCGGTGGCAAGCTGTTCCACTGGTTAATTGCCCTCACTGTTAGGAAGTTTCTCCTTAATTCCCGGTTGCTTCTCTCCTTGATTAGTTTCCATCCATTGTTACTTGTCTTGCCTTCTCATGCTTTGGAGAATAGATTGACTGACATCTATGTGGCAGCCCTTCAAATATTGGAATACTGTTATCATGTCACCCCTAGTCAGAGGTGGGTTCCTACCAGTTCGCACCTATTCGGTAGAACCGGTTCATCAAATCTACCAAACTGGTTAGAAGAGGTTCCACCAGTGGACCCGGAAATCAGGCCACACCTATAGAAGAGGTTCCAAAATTTTTTGAAACCCACCACTGATCCTTGGATATGATTATTCTACACTATCATGCTCATATTTACAAAACTCAGAGCCTCTGTGAAAGGTAAGGATGACTACTGCGTTTGTGGTGCAATCAGACCATTGTGTGTGTTAAAGTTGTTTTAACGTAAACCAAGGATGCCTTTTAAAAAACAAGTTTACATCATATTCTTATGCATGCCAGTGCTGTGTGTGAGGTAATTTAAGGTGGTTCTGACAAGTGTCGTCGGCATCTTCATATCCGGTCACATGGGCAGCAAGCCACTCCCACAAAGGAGACCACACCCACAGAGTAGGTTCGAACAATTTTTGAAACCCACCACTGCCCCGAGTCCTTCTTTTCCTTCTTTTCACTAGACTAGACATACCCAATTCTTGAAACACTTCTTCTTATGTTTTAGCTTCTGTTTCCCATTCTCTTTAGCTGTCTAAGGTAAAGGTAAAAGTTCCCCATGGACATATGTGCTAGTCATTCCTGACTCTAGGGGGCATTGCTCATCTCTGTTTCAAAGCTGAAGAGCCACTGCTGTCCGAAGACATCTCTGTAGTCATGTGGCCCACATGACAGAGATGGCTTGCTGCCGGTTCGGCCCTGTTCTCCTGAACCAGTTGTGGAATTCAGGCCTGGGTCACAGAACTGGCAGCGACCCAGGCCTGCCACATCCCCGAACCGGTTCTTTCACTGCCACTTGGCCGCCCCCATTTTGGATTTCAGTGACTGCACGTGAACAGTTCACTGTAAATTGTTTTTCCCACATGCACAGAACAATTTACATTAAAGAGCACACACGCATCCAGCACACGTACGTACAATACACGGGGGTTGCGAACCGGCAGTAATGCCGGCAGTAACCGACCCCTGCAGCGTGACTAAATGCCGAAGGCACACGTAATGCTGTTACTTTCCCACCAAAGGTAGTTCCTGTTTTTCTACTTGCTTTCGAACTGCTAGGTTGGCAGAAGCTGGGACAAGTAACGGGAGCTCACTCCATTCTGTAGGGATTCAAACCGCCGAACTGCCAACCTTTCTCATCGACAAGCTCAGTGTCTTAGCCACTGAGCCACCGCATCCCCAGCTGTCTAGTTCTGGTTTAATTTCACCTCAAAAGGACACAGGAGGGAATAGATCTTTTCTGAACAATAAACACCCTTTTCCCCCATCCCAAGTCACCTTGAGATGCTTAAAAGCCCTCTATATTTCTTCAACTTCCCCCACCGTGATTGTTTTATTGATGGAGTCCACTCTTCTAGAGCTCAATGCCAACTGCTCGGTGCTTAATAGGAAAATGGCCTGGAGCGTTGGAACCAATCTACTTGGACTTGGAAGGCAGGCGGTAAAATCCAAGCTCATCGAGAAGAAGGATACTTATTTATGTTATTGCCAAGCAAAGAGAGGTGGTTACAAAAAGGGATGTGTTTTTTTCTCCTTTTTTTACTGCAGTAAATGGGGCAAAGGCCCCAGGGAAGTAGGCTTAGCCACAATAATCAGACTCATTGGACTAATATCAGCCCCAGCTGCAATCGGAGGAGGCTGGAAATAATATTATAAACTAGACAATTATCAGTGGAATTAAATAACAAATGGAAAAATAGATCTTTTAAAAATAAAAGCTAGGCTTCCTGGGAGGAGCCTACTGGTGGGGGCTGCAAAAAATCAGCTGCCTCCGAATTCCTGGCTACGTACCTGTTTAGAGGATCTTCCATCTGACGTCTTATCAGGTTTTCTTATCCTTCAGGCAAGAAGGAAAGAAGAAACTGTTTTGCTGGCAAATGCTCTTCGATTTTTGCAGCTTTTGTGCTTGCAAGGAAAGGGGGGCTAGCCCAAGGCAGAACGGCTGTCCGTGCTGGGAACTTCAAACTGCCTTGTGCAGGACAAAGTAGGTCTCTCCCACTCTGCTCAAAGTTTTGTTTGATTTATTCTTATCACGAGCTGAATCCGTTTACTGCGTGGACAATAATTGTTTATCAACATTTTAGCTTCTTTTCTTTTTCTCCTCCGAAAAATTATTTACTCAGAGGCTTCTAAAATGGCGCCGAGCAGGCTGGTTTCTCCGGTAATAACGAACACTTTTTACTAATCCTCACAAGAATTCAAAACAAAAGAGATTGCTTATCATTTGTTTTTGGTTTCACAATAGAAGAATTTTACTCCTTCATTAACCTTGCTTATTTGGAAGTTAAATGGTGATGAATCTGCTGAATGGTCTTGTTACAATGTTTACTCACTGAAAGTTTTGCCAAGCCTTAAACTTCAAAATAAAAGCCTCTTTACTTAAAGCTGCATATTCAGGCAATAGAGTTTTATTAACTGCAGGCAGATAAATTTTGAAATGGCCTCAAAACCAAATATTAACTTGAAGTCGTCACCCTCTACTTCCAGGGGCACATCCTCAGTGCCTGGCACAAAGCTGCAGCCTCCGCTTCCTACACCCCCTGCTGGGGATGTGTTAACGAAAGAATTTTTCCTGAGTAATCTAAGCGAGGCTCTTAATGCACAGACAATTAAAATGGAAGATAAGTTTAGAGATAATAGAGAGGTGGTAAAGCAGGAGAGAAAAGAGGAAATAAAAGAAATGAAAGAAGAAATTAAAAGTGAAATAAAAGGACTTAAACAGGAGCTGTATGAGAAATTTGATGCTAAGGTTGATAAAATTAGAGACGACATGCTGAGTCTTGTAACTGTATTAACAGAACATATTTCTGGAGTGGAAGATACTCTAGAGGTTCTTAATGATGCCAATGCTAATTTGACATTGAAAACAGAGGTGGTGGAACAAAAAGTGGAAAATGCTGAAAAAGAAATTATTATGATACAGTACCGACAAATGGAGTTCGCATTAAGAGTAAGGGGGCTGCGTGAGGAGAAACAGGAGAACCTGAAACAGATCCTATCGGAAGCTTTTGACCGCCTGATGGGAAGACCAGGGACCAATCAAGTCTGGCAAATTGACAAAGCTTACCGTGTTAACTCCTGGCTGGCAAAGCAGAAGCAGCTTCCTCGAGACATCGTTATATATTTTACTACAAGAGAGTTTAGAAATATGGTACTGCAAGCATCTTATAATACTAAGCTTCAAATTGGCGGTCAAGACCTGGCTGTTTTGAAAGAGATACCACCTCAAATGTTAAGAGCCAGGAGAGACTACGCTTTTTTGGTCGAAGAACTCAGAAATCGCCAGATACAGTATAGATGGGATGCACCATTTGGCATCATATTTACATTTGATAAGCAAAGGTACCGCCTCAACTCTGTATGGAAAGCCCGAGATTTTTATTATAATATATTGAAGGCCGGACACCCTGCACCATCTGGACCTAGAGAAAGACCACAAGAAGGACAGGATAGACAGCAAACTACACAACCACCAGACAAGATGGAGCATCTCTCTTCTCTAGAAGTGCAAGGTGCTATGGAACCAAGACCTAGCCGCATGACTACTAGACGTATGGAGAAACAAGCTAAAAAGCAACAGCGTCAACAATCATCGGCCATCGATCAAGGATCTACAACAACAAATCTGGAAGCAATGGGAGGAGCTAGACCTAAGGTTAAACAGGCCGTGCAGGAAGCTCTAAAAATGCTTCAACCAACCAAAGATGACAACTAAGATTTTAACATGGAATGTCAACGGACTGAACTCTCCACAGAAGAGGAAGAAAATATTTCATTATCTCAAACAGTTTAAGAACGATGTAATTTGTTTGCAAGAAACTCATATCAAGTCAACTGATCAAAAATATTTGATCAACTCAAAACTTGGTCAACATTTTGCAGCTTCTGCTATGGAAAAGAAGAATGGTATAGTTGTATACTTAAGAAAAGATATGAAAGCTGAATTAATAGAAGCAGATCCCTTCGGAAGATATATTGCTTTAGACTTAATCTTAGAAGGGAAAAAGACATTACTTTTGGGAATTTATGCTCCCAATCAACAGCAAGATAGATTCTATAGAAATCTTCATGCTAAACTAGTACAGTGGGACTATAGTTCCTGTATACTATTGGGTGACTGGAATGGAGTGATAGACACTAAGAGAGATAAGAAGATTTCCCGCCTAAATACCAAGATGCGAGCAAAGTTACCCAAATCTTTCTTTGACATCATGGATGACTTTGAATTGAGAGATATTTGGCGAGAAAGAAATGCAGAGGAATATGACTTCACTTTCTTCTCGGACAGGCATCAATCCCTTTCAAGGATTGATTTTATTCTAACCACTAATGATTTGCTTTCTAGGGTCAAGAAAACAAAGATTGCAGCTAGGATCCTTTCGGACCATAACCCAGTTTGGATGGAGTTGGGAAGGGTAGTGCAGGCAAGAAGGTCTTGGAGATTGAATGAAAACTTATTTAGATATGAAAAGTATATTAATGATTGTAAAAAATTACTATCTGAATATTTTGTTTTGAATATGAATAAGGGTACATCTATGGAATTTGTATGGGACGCAAGTAAAGCGTATATGAGAGGAGTTTTGATGAATATAAATAAAACACATAGAAATAAGCAAGGGTTAAAACGAACAGAACTGGAAGAGGAAATTAAGAGAAAAGAGCTGGAGTTAACAATGAACCCAGACGATACAAAGGTTAAGGAAGCTATTAACATATTAAAATCTCAATTTGACATGTTGATCTCTGACCAGGTGGCTACTAATCTATTATATGCAAAACACAATACTTTTTGTAATGCAAACAAACCTGGCAGATGGTTAGCTTATCAGATTAGGAAAAAAAGGAAAACTCGAAATATATCTAAACTGATTTACAGAGGGAAGGAGGTGTTTCAACAGGAAGAGATTCAAAAGGCTTTCTGGGAATTTTTTACAGAACTGTATAAAGGGGATAAAATTAATGGTTTAGACATAGACAAATATTTAGACAAAGAGAAAATACCTTCAGTTAGAGAAGAACACAGGCAAAAATTGAATCAACCAATAACCTCGGGGGAAATCCTGCAGGTAATTAAGCAATTAAAGTCTCCCTGCTGCGTTTATATTTTTGGATGCTGAGAAGGCCTTTGATCGAGTTAACTGGCAATTTCTGTTGAAGATACTGCAAAAAATGCAGATAGGAGATAATTTTTTACAGTCAATTAAAGCAATATACCAACAGCAAACAGCACAAATCATAGTCAATGGAAGTCTAACAGACTCTTTTCAAATTGGAAAAGGTACAAGACAGGGCTGTCCTTTGTCCCCATTATTGTTTATTATAACTTTGGAAGTATTGTTGAATAAAATACGGGGCTTGGATGGTTTAAAAGGGATCAAGATTAGGCAGCAAGAATATAGAGTCTGCGCTTTTGCGGATGATTTGGTCATAATATTGGAACAACCGCAGGAATCCAGTATGGTTTTAATGAATATGATTAATCAATATGGTAAAGTGTCGGGCTTTAAAATAAACTTAGGAAAAACCAAAATATTAGCTATAAATATGAATATTAAACAAAAGGAAGAATTAGGAGTGATGCTAGGATGTGAGGTAGTTAAAAAAGTCAAATATCTTGGAGTTAACATTTTAACTTCAAATGGGAAATTATATAAGCATAATTATGAACCACTTTGGCATAGCATACAGACAGAGATGAAAAAATGGGAGAAATTGCACTTATCTTTGCTGGGTAGGATAGCGGCAGTGAAAATGAACATTTTACCAAAATTTTTATTTCTCTTCCAAATGTTACCTATACTTAAAAAAGATGCGAACCTTTTAGAATGGCAGAAGGGTATCAACAAATTTGTGTGGGCAGGAAAGAAGCCGAGGGTAAAGATGAAAATAATGCAAGATGTACGTGAGAGAGGAGGATTGAAACTACCTAATTTAAAACTATATTATGATGCAGTGGCATTATCTGTAATTAGTGATTGGATTCACTTAACCAATGATAGAATATTGAACATTGAGGGACACGATCTGGTATTTGGTTGGCATGCTTACCTGTTATTCAACAAAAAATTGGATAAGAACTTTAAAAGTCATATTTTAAGAAATGCTTTATTGCGGGTCTGGAAGAAATATCAATATAAATTAAATGACAAGATACCCATGTGGGCAATTCCTAGACACGCAATTGAAAATATGAATACAGCACAAAAACATGACAGAACTACCTACAGACAGCTTCTTACCTCGGAAAGGGGGGTATTACAATTAAAATCTTTAGAGGTATTAAAAGAGGAGAAGGTAGTTCAAACATGGTTCCAGTATGGGCAATTACAGGCTAGGTGGAAAATAGATCAAAAAATTGGTTTTATTCAAGTTGAGGATAATCTGTTTAAACAAATAAGAGATCAAAGCTTAATGCATATAAAGAGGATATATAATGTATTAATACAGATGGATTCGGAAACAGAATTAGTTAAAGATTGTATGATAAAATGGGCTCAAAATATTGAGGAACCAATAATGTTGGATACATGGGAAAGAATCTGGGTAAGAAATGTGAAATTTACACAAGCTCAAAATCTGAGAGAAAATTTTTACAAGATGTTCTATAGATGGCATTTAGATCCTAAAAAGTTGGCTTCTATGTATCCGAATGTACAGCCTAAATGTTGGAGGTGTGGTTCTCTCGATGCTACATACTATCATATATGGTGGACCTGCCAAAAGGTTAAGGCATTTTGGATAAAAATATGGTGGGTCATGCAAAATGTTTTTAAAAGAAGGATAAAGTTTAGTCCTCAGTTATTTTTACTAGGTATATGTACTGACTTTACAGTGGTAGAGACCAATTTGATTCTGCACCTGATAACTGCAGCAAGACTGTTGGTGGCGCAATATTGGAAGAAGGAAGACTTGCCTACAATCCAAGAATGGACATTGAAAGTAACAAACTTAGCTGAAATGGCTAAAATATCGGCATATCTCAAAGATCATTCAAATGAGAGATATAAACGAGACTGGAAAAAATGGATTGACTATATACAAAATAAATACGGGACTAAGAAATTCCAGTTAGCCTATGCTTAAGATCAGAAATGATTTAAACTGTTAAAAGTCAGTTCAGTAAGAAGAAGCTAAGGTCAATCTAGAATGTCATTAATTTCTTTATTTCTTTTTTCTCAATAGATTTTAGACTGTGTTAGTTAAAAATCCATACCGTGTACGGGTTCTGGGAAGTCGGGGGGGGGGGGAAGGAGGAGGGGGGGTGGGGGGGTGGAGGGAGGGAGGGGTACACACATCAAAAAAAAATTGTACTTCAATGTCTTAATGATTGACAAATGATGACATATTTGGGTTTTTTTTAAAGAAAAATAAAAAAGTTCTGTTTAAAAAAATAAAATAAAAGCTATATTTGCTTTTGCTCCTTCCTTCCTTCCTTCCTTCCTTCCTTCCTTCCTTTCTTTCTTTCTTTCTTTCTTTCTTTCTTACTTACTTATTCCCTCTCCCTCCCTGCCTGCCTTCCCTCCCTCCCTTACTTTCTTGCTTACTTACTTCTTCCCTTCCTCCTTCCTTCCCTCCCTCCCTTACTTACTTCTTCCCTCTCCCTGCCTGCCTGCCTACCTTCCCTTCCTTACTTTCTTGCTTACTTACTTCTTCCCTTCCTCTCTCCCTTCCTTCCCTCCCTCCCCCTCTCTCTGTTTCTTTCTTTCTTTCTTTCTTTCTTTCTTTCTTTCTTTCTTTCTTTCTTTCTTTCTAACTTACTTCTGCCCTCCGTCCCATCCTTCCCTCCCTCCCTCCCTTACTTACCTCTCCCTGCCTGCCTTCCCTCCCTCCCTTACTTTTTTGCTTACTTACTTTTTCCCTTCCTCTCTCCCTCCCTCCATCCTTTCCCCCTCTCTTTCTTTCTTTCTTTCCCCCTCTCTTTCTTTCTTTCTTTCTTTCTTTCTTCTTCCCTCCCTTCCCTCCCATCCTTCCCTGCCTTCACTCCCTTACTTTCTTGCTTACTTCTTCCCTTCCTCTCTCCCTCCCTCCATTCCTTCCCACCTCCCTCCCTCCCTCTCTCTTTCTTTCTTACTACCTTACTTACTTCTTCCCTCTCTCCCTTCCCTCCCATCTTTCCCTCCCTCCCTCCCTTACTTCTTCCCTCCGTTCCCTCCCTCTCTTACTTTCTTGCTTGCTTATTTCCTCTCTCCCTCTCTTCCCTCCCTTCCTCCCTCCATTCCTTCCCTCCCCCTTTCTTTCTTTCTTTCCTTCCTTCCTTCCTTCCTTCCTTCCTTCCTTCCTTCCTTTCTTTCTTTCTTTCTAACTTACTTACTTCTTCCCTCCTTCCCTCCCATCCTTCCCTCCCCCCTTACTTTCTTGCTTACTTCCTTCTTCCCTCCCTCCCTCCCTTCCGTAATTGTGTAGAAACATAACTTGTCCAAGAGGCGTTTGAGAGCTGTACAGCTAGTCTTCAACTTACAGTGACAAATTGGGATCAGAATTTCCGTTGCTAAGCAAGGTTGTTATTAAATGAGCTGAGACTGATACCTATTTTCCCCACAGTTAAGTGAATCATGAGGTGGTTAAACAAACCAGCTTCCCCCCTTTGATTTTGCTTCTTGGAAGGCAGCTGGGAAGGTCACCAATGGTGATCACATGAACCCGTCAGAAACATCTGGCCAGTTGCCAAGTGACCAAATTTTGATCACGTGCCCATAACGATGCTGTAATGAAGGTAAACAAGAAGACCTGTCACAAGTCCCCTTTGTCACTGTTGTAACTTTAAATGATTGCTAAATGAATGGTTATAAATCAAGGAGTCCCTATAATGCCGAATTGGGACCAACAGCACTATCAGGACGTTCCTAGCTGTCGTAATGATAACTAGATTTTTTGCTTCTGCATAAAACAGCACTTGGTCTTTGCTCCCATCGTGCCATCTCCATTTCAGTAATACATCTTCAGTGCAATTCACGTTGGTGATGTATTACAGCAACCTATCATTAGTGCAACAGAAGTACAAGATGCTTTGATGATGTATTAATGGAAGGCATCATCTGAATGAGTCAGTCCATTGATGTATCACTCAACAGAAGGGTCATGGGCCCATGAATACATCACGGGAAACCTAGAATGGAAGATCTAAGATACACTTTAAGGCAGTGTCAAACTCAATTGCTGTCAGCCCTGCAGCCATCTTTTCTTTTGGATCTTTGGCCTGCCACACTTTCTATTATTCTACTATGCATTTTCTATTGTAGGAAAATGGGAGGGGAGGATTGTACGGAGTTAGATGCTATGTAGCCATAACAAAATTCTTTCTATAAATCCAAGGTCATCTTTTGTCTTTGCACCTCTGCACCTGACCAGAACTGGATGGGTGGAACTGGCAGCAAGGCAGTGGGAGGTTGAACCATGTGATGGACTTGTGGGTGTGGGGACAAGATCTTGAACTTTCAACTAGGTGGGGAAAACCGGGAAGTTTTCAGATTCGGGTTTTCCCAGATGTGCCAACATGGCTCTCTTAATAAATTGGAACTTTGAGGAATACTTTGCCTTGGACTCTGATTTACTTTTGGATGCTATTTGGAACCCTGACATTTGCATTGAGGGCTGTATCAGGGTTGTGTTTGACCTTGGGGGGATGGAGGGCATGGTAGGTGTGGCCAGCTAAAGGTCGCTCATGTCAGGGGTGCCTGTGGTGGCCCGAGTGCTCTGCCAGTGAAAATGGGCTCCCAGGTTCCATTTCCGGCTGCGACGGCCTCCTGCAACCCTCTGCCAGAGAAAATGGAGCTCGGGAGGACCGCAAGCTCCATTTTCACTGGCAGAAGCACCACAGGCTGATTATTAACTGTTTCCAGGGCAGCCCCACAGGCCGGATCTAAGCATCCCATGAACCAGATCTAGCCCCAATCCCTTGAGTTTGACTCCCCTGCTCTAAGGAAAAACAAAGGGCTGGAAAATGCTAGAAACTGCCATTGACAAGTTTTATTGAAGGAGTCATTTAAAAAAAATCTGGCAACTATCTTTAAGGATGATAATTTAAGCCGGGGGGGGGGGTGTCACTCAATTTCATTGAGGGCCAGATCAGGGTTGTGTGTGACCTCGGGGGGCTAGGGTGAGCATGGCCAGGGTGGGTGTGGCCAGCTCGATGCCACTTGTGTCAGGGGGCGTCTGTGGTGACCTGAGTGCTCTGCCAGCAAAAATGGGCTCTTGAGCTCCGTTTTCAGCTGTGTGATGGCCTAGGGAGGGAGTCCTCCGGGATTGGGCGGCCTATAAATCTAATAAATTGAATTGAATTGAATTGAATTGAATTGAGCCGCCACAGAGAAGGCCCTTGTTCTGGGTCCCACCAGACGTACCTCCTTTGGGGATGGGACCCATGACAGTCCCTGCCTCTCTGCTCTGCTGTGAGATGTGACCAGCAAGAGATGATCCCTCAGATAACCTGGTCCTAAGCCATGAAGGCTTTAAAGATGACAACCAGTACCTTGAATTGCACCCAGAAGCAAATGTGCAACCAATGCTCCCACAGGAGAGGTGATACATGTACACACTGAGCTCTGCACAAAATATTGTGTGACATTCCTAAAACTTGACTTTGTTCTTTAAAGCATGGGGCAAATAAGTTGAAGACAATTTTTTAAAGAATTCTTTGTTGGCCAAGTGTGATTAGACACACATGGAATTTATCTCCAGTGCATAAGCTCTCGGTGTACATGTCAGTGTTCCAAGTAACGCCTCCAGGGAAATCAGAACTCCAAGGCAGGAACGTTCCTCAGAGAACATGTTTATTGAATATATCTTATCATATGATGTCAGTATAGCAAAACCAAGTCTAAAAAGCTCCTGTGGTTTCTGTATAATTAACAGGTCACATTGTCCAATTAAAACAGTTGGTGGGCTCCTTGGTCACTCCTTCTCCTCCATCTACTGCCACCTGTTGGGATGACCTTGGTTCCCATGGGAGAGCACTTTCTATCTTCCCTTTCCCCCCTCCCAAACTATGTGACACCTATGAAGCAGCAAAGATAGCTTCAGCCAGGCCCGGTTCAGAGTTGACAATACCTACAACAAAAGTTCAAATGATCATTATCATAGCAGGAGTGAAATCCAGCAGGTTCTGACAGATTCTGGAGAACCAGTAGCAGAAATTTTGAGTAGTTTGGAGAACTGGTAACAAATTTTGAGTAGTTCAGAGAACCAGCAAAGGACACCTCTGGCTGGCCCCACCCCCATCTATTCTTTGCCTCCCAAGTCCCAGCTAATCAGGAGGGAATGGGGAGTTTGCAGTAACCTTCCCCTGGAATGAGGAGGGAATGGATATTTTACAGTAACCTTCCCATGGAGTGGGGAAGGAATGGGGATTTTGCAGTAGCTTTCCCCTGCCACCCACACCAAGCCACACACCACACCAAGCCATGCCCACAGAACCAGTAATAAAAAAAATTGAATTTTACCACTGTATCATAGTCATTATAAAAATGCATTCATCGTAAAACAGTAGATAGGCATAGGTTTTGTGCATCTCTATAAAGCATTTGGTGAAAAAGGATTTCCTTCAATGGTACTTTTAAGCAATGAGTTTGCTGAAAAAAACAGCCAAAAAAACCCCATATGCTTGGTTGGTGGCACTTAATGTTATGTTTCAGTTCACTCCCACCTTGGTGTGCCTGCTCTCGGTTGTAACAATAAGCCTCAGTGTATAAGTGTTGTTGATAAAAATGTTGGCTCATGTTGGACCTCACTTGGAAACAGATGGTCCTTTTGTTGACATTGGCCTACATTTGTAAAAATTTGAAGAGCTGTGAATTTTCTGTAATATGAACTGTGGTCTCCTGAAATCAGTTGGAATTGTGACATGTAGGCTATTATACAGCATGAAGGATGGTGAAGCCTTTCAGTGGGCTGTCTGAAGTCATTTAGAAGTGCGACATCGGTCCCATTTTTGGTGGGCTGAATTCCTTGACAGTTCCCCTCGACGATCCGTGGAAAGAATATGCTCCATATTGAAACTGTGCTTTTAGCAGGACTCCCCCCCCCCCCGATACTTGAAACAAAGGAACCAGAAAAGGAAAAATAATAATAAAAAGCTGGTATCATTTATGGACCAAAACAAGGACATTCAAGAGAATTAAAGTCACCATTATCTTCTAAAGTTGTAACACATAAATCTCCTGTTTTATCTGGGCTTTCCAGCCAAATACTGCACGAGTCAAAAAGAAAATACCTACAGATCCTTTGTATCCTCGACATAAACGGTTTCAACTTCTAGACATTGAAGAGCAGTGGTGTCAAACTCGATTTCATTGAGGGCTGCATCAGGGTTGTGTTTGACCTTGAAGAGGCTAGGATGGGGGTGGTCAGGGTGGGGATGGCCAGTTCCACATCACTCATGTCAGAGTTGCCTGTGGTGGCCCGAGTGCTCTATCAGTGAAAATGGGCTCCTGAGCTCCAATTTTGGATGTGATGGCCTCCTACCCTCTGACAGTGAAAATGCGACCCTCATGAGCTCCATTTTCACTGGTAGAGGCACCAAGGGCCAGTCCTTTGCTGTTTCCAGGGCGGGCCCGTGGGCCAGATATAAGCATCCCGCGGGCCAGATCTGACCCCAGGGCCTTGAGTTTCACACCCTGTTATAGAGCATTGCACACCAGAACAACTAGACACAAGGACAGTTTTCCCCCATGGCATCCGTTTGCTAAACAACTAATTCACACAACGGTCAAACTATTTACTAAGACTATATTACTATTATTTTTCTCATCCTTTCTGTTACTTATCGCCTTTCTACTTATGACTATAACCTCCTTGCTTGTATCTTTATGATTTATTTTATTTACTTTTCTAGTATAATTTTGATTGCTTATTTAGTATCCTATGACTATCACTAAGCGTTGTATCTTATAATTTTTGATGAATGTATTTTGATGAAAACTGAGAACTTATGTACCGAAGACAAATTCCTTGTGTGTCCAATAACACTTGGCCAATAAAGAATTCAATTCAATTCTATTCCTTTCTATTCTATTCTATTCTATTCTATTCTATTCTATTCTATTCCTTTCTATTCTGTTCTGTTCTGTTCCGTTAGGTTCCATTCTATTTTATTCTTTTCCCATATTCTATTCTATTCTACTCTACTCTACTCTACTCTACTCTGCTCTACTCTATTCTTATTCCATATTCTGTTCTGTTCCGTTAGGTTCCATTCTATTTTATTCTTATTCCATATTCTACTCTACTCTACTCTACTCTACTCTACTCTACTCTACTCTACTCTACTCTACTCTACTCTACTCTATTCTTATTACATATTCTGTTCTGTTCTGTTCTATTATGTTCTACTCTACTCTATTCTACTCCACCCCACCCCACCCCACCCCACCCCACTTCTCTCCACTCCTCTCCATTCCACTCCACTCCATTCTACTCTACTCTACTCTACTCTACTCTACTCTACTCTACTCTACTCTTAATCAAAGTGAGAGGCAGCCTGATCTTGGATTGATTCAGTTGAAATTTGAAATAGGATCACATGATCAGTTTCTACTTTAAAAAAATATTAAAATGTCTGGAATCTATGGTCAGCTCTTGGAAAGTAACATAGAGCTATTTATCCAAAGTTAGATGGATTGCCGCTACCAATTACATCTACCCATCTATCTGATTTCATCTACTTTTAAATAGTGTTGGTGCTTTCAAGCCTTCCAGACAATTTTCTAGCATGTAAGACATTTTGGAGACTATTTTTCATCCTCATTCTTGGTATTTACTTCTCTGATCTCAGGCTGGACATCTTCCAACTGAGTAAACAGAATGCTAGAAATATAAGACTCTTCCATGTTTCAGATTTGAAACATGATAAACACGTGTAAATGCAGAAGAAATTGATGATAAAATCTTTGGTATAAAAATAATCAGGTATCTGCACTTCTTTGAGTTTTTGCCGTGCAAAATGAATGTAAATAAAATGCCATAATTCGGGATGCCACATGAAGAGCAATAGCAATAGCAATAGCAGTAGACTTATATACCGCTTCATAGGCCTTTCAGGCCTCTCTAAGCGGTTTACAGAGAGTCAGCATATTGCCCCCAACAATCTGGGTCCTCATTTTACCCACCTCGGAAGGATGGAAGGCTGAGTCAACCCTGAGCCGGTGAGATTTGAACCGCTGACCTGCTGATCTAGCAGTAGCCTGCAGTGCTGCATTTAACCACTGCGCCACCTTGGCTCTTCTAACAGCTGAAGAGCTGTTTAATGAAGTTGCATATGGGGTGTATCTAAAAATCTCCAAGCCAGGCAATTAAAGTGCATTGATGCAATTTGGGAAATATGAAATGGAACATGGAGGGCACTTTCATACAGCTGTTCCTTTCTCTTCTGTACAAAGAAGTTAGAAGTGCCTTCACCATTATTGAACACATAATGCTCAGTTCTCCTCATCAGATGGTCAATAAAGCTTCCAGCCCACAGCTCCAGCATCACTGCATTTGTGCAGTTCTTCACTCTTTTCCCCTCCCTTCCCCTCTCTTCTCTCTCCTCCCTTCCTTCCATCCCCTACTGGAAGCTCAGGTTGATGCCACAGAACCCCTGGAAACTAGAGTTGACCCAATATGACCCATGGAAGATGGAGTTGACCCCAAAACAACCACTGGAGAGTTGAGTTGACCTCAAATGATTCCTAAAAATTGAGCCCCAAATAAACCTTGGACATTTGTGTTAATCTTAGAATCACCCCAGAAAACTGAGTTGACCTGAAATGTTTTCTAGAAGCTTAAGTTGACCCCAAAATGACACCTGGAAACTTGAGTTGACCACCAAAGACCCTTAGGGGTCAACCCCAAATAAACCTTGGATACTTGTATTCAAGCCAGAATCACCATAGAAGCTTGGGTTGACCTGAATTGACCTCTAGCCCTCTAGACGCTCAAGTTGAACAGGAATGAACTCTAGAGGTTTGAGTTGATCCCAAAATGCAAGGGGGGTTGAGTTGACCACAAAAGACATCTAGAAGTTGACCCCAAATAAAGCATGGATGTTTGTATATGCCAGAATCACCATAGAAGTTTAAGTTGACCTGAAATGACTACTAGAACCTTGAGTTGACTCCAAATGAACACTGAACACTTGATCTGACCACAGAATGATCCCTAAAAGCAGTGGTGGGTTTCCAAATGTTCTCCTACTTTCTATGAGAGCATGCTTCATTTAGATTAAAAACAATTGGATAGGATCAGTTCAATCAGATTCATACATTTGAATCAAATCCATGAATCCAACCAATTTCTTCTTTAAAACATCAGTTCAGTGAATTGAACTGGTTCCGGGTCATCTGGATTTAATTGATTAAGACATATAAAATGCCTAAAACGATTACGAAAGCATTGGACAGAGTGAAATTTGGACCCAACTTGATTTTAGAATAGAACAGAACAGAACAGAATAGAATAGAATAACAGAGTTGGAAGGGACCTGGGAGGTCTTCTAGTCCAACCCCCTGCCCAGGCAGGAAACCCTACACCATTTCAGACAAATGGTTATCCAATCTCTTCTTTAAAACTTCCAGTGTTGCAGCATTCACAACTTCTGGAGGTAAGTTGTTCCACTGATTAATTGTTCTAACTGTCAGGAAATTTCTCCTTAGTTCTAAGTTGCTTCTCTCCTTAATTAGTTTCCACCCATTGCTTCTTGTTCTACCCTCGGGTGCTTTGGAGAATAGTTTGACTCCCTCTTCTTTGTGGCAACCCATCAGATATTGGAAGACTGCTATCATCTCTCCACTAGTCCTTCTTATCATCAAACTAGACATAGCCAATTCCTGCAACTGTTCTTCATATGTTTTTGCTTTCAGTCCCCCAATCATCCTTGTTGCTCTTCTCTACACTCTTTCTAGAGTCTCCACATCTCTTTTTACATCATCGTGATGAAAACTGCATGCAGTATTCCTAGTGTGACCTTACCAGGCATTATAAAGTGGTATTAACACTTCACGTGATCTTGATTCTATCTCTCTGTTTATGCAGCCTAGAACTGTGTTGGCTTTTTTGGCAGCTGCTTCACACTGCTGGCTTATATTTAAATAGTTGTCCACGATTAGATCCTTTGCAATGAAATTGATAGTTATGTTCACATATAACAACTTAATCCAAAGGCGTATCAGTTTCAGTGAATGATAAAATTACATCACCAAAGATTTGAAAGGGACGTATTTGAAATTTTCACTTCCATTATATTTTTAATAGCACATGTGAATCATTCGTTTTTCCAAAATCAAACCTCTGTAGATAAAAACAGAACAAAAAAAAAAATAGAAACAGCATCTGAAAATATATAGTGAAAGCCAGATACAAACAGAGGTGATTATATTTTAAAAAGAGCTTACATTGAGGAAATTTACATTTAAAAAGCCTACATCAGGAAATCTATATGTCAAAGCCTGAAAGCTGGATAATCTGCATTTTAAAAAGACTCTTGGGAAATTAACATTTTAACAACTGCATAAATTAGCAAAGATGGATACCAAAGCTTGGTATGTTAAAAGACAATGCAAACATATCTGGGTTAATTTCTATTTTTTAAATTTTAATTTTTTAAATCTGTAAAACTTATTCTGTCAGACAGGAATACTAACCTATCATCACAGAAGTATTTATTGACTTATCCATAAATAGAAACACTTACCTGTAATGTGACTGTGGTCTCTGTGTTGCTATGTTTCTTTGTATGTTTGTGTATATGTATATGTGTATACATACATACATACATACATATATATACACATCAGTGGTGGGTTTCAAAAAAATTTCGAACCTACTCTGTGGGTGTGGCCTCCTTTGTGGGAGTGGCTTGCCAGCCATGTGACCTGGTGGGAGTGGCTTGCCGGACATGTGTTCTCTCTCTCTCTCCTTCCTTTTGTCTCTCTGTCCCTTTTTCTTTTTTTCCTTTCATCTCTCTCTCACTTTTTCTTTCTTTTTTTCTTTTTTATTTCTTTCTTTCTTCCTTTCTTTCTCTTTCTCTTTCTCTCTCTGTGTGAGTCTGTCTGTCTGTCTGTCTGTCTGTCTGTCTGTCTGTCTGTCTGTCTGTGTCTGTGCCAGTGGCGGGTTTGAAAATTTTTTGGAACCTCTTCTGTAGGTGTGGCCTGCTTTCCGGGTCCACTGGTGGAACCTCTTCTAACTGGTTCGGTAGATTTGACGAACCGGTTCTACCGAATAGGTGCGAACTGGTAGGAACCCACCTCTGATACACATACATACATACACACACATACATATATATCCCTTTATATACAGTATATACACAGTACATATACATATACATACACACGCATAATTATTATAATATTATATAATT